>NW_017306782.1:23799-35986 GCF_000935625.1 Nanorana parkeri | reverse complement strand
AATTACAACGGCCGGCCGGGAAGCTGCTCGTCGGGCTCCACTGTCTGCTCGTCACAGACGAGCAGACGAGTGGATTTTCGAGCCCTGAAAATAGCGTAAAATCATTTCTTAGATTCTAGTAGTCATAGAAACAGAGCAAATTAAAAATAGAATTTAATGATACCTTTATTCAGATACAACAAGCTGAAAGCATCTGTGGCACACATTTTCTGAACTGCAGTCTTACTCCTACAAACAGTTGATATATGCATTTGGTTTTGGTTTTAAATAGCACCGTTCCTGCTTGTTTTATTATTACTCCTCCCATGCTCGCCTCCAGGACTTCTTTAGAGTCTCTCCCATCCTCTGGAATTCTTTACCCCAACCTGTCTATCGCCCACCTTGACTGCCTTTAGGCGATCCCTAAAGACTAATTTCTTCAGGGAAGCCTATGCCACCTCAACCTAACCGCTCAACCATCACGTTCTCAAACAATTCATCCCCTCACAGCTGCCTCCTCATGTATCACTTCCCCCTCCCTTTTAGATTGTAAGCCCTCACGGGTAGGGCCCTCCTTACCATCTTGTCTTGATTTGCATTGCGATTGTAATGTCTTCCCTATATTTTAAAGCACTGCGCAAACTGTTGGCGCTATATAAATCCTGTAAAATAATTATTATTATTACTACGGACACGTCACAGAGCATTAAATAGATGCTATTCCCATTGTGGTGTAAAGGTTAAGCAAGCCTTAGTAGGAGAGATATATTTAGAAGTTGCAGAGGAGTTCTCTAGTGTCCTACAAAGAAAATATCCCCAATCCTGTTTAAGATAACATGTAATATAAGCAAATGTACAGTAGGATGCCATGTCGGACATGCCTTCCGGGGAGAGTAGTTGCCCATCATGCTGACTGAATAGCCTACTGAACCAGAACAAATAAGCAGATGAGGAATGTCAACATGACGTGCTACGATATGTAGGCCTCAGGTTTTAGCGTGCAGACTAGTGTGGTGTCACTTGACCGGTAAGTGGGCGTTTTTTAAATTGCAATGTAGATGAACTCTACACTCCATTCAGGTCCCTACACAGCACTACTAATTGTAGCGCTGCAAAAAAAATGCAGCATGTCACAATTTTTCTGCAACACACCACGTGGCACATCACACCCACATTGTGGTGGCAATGGAGCACATAGAAAATAACTGTACTCCATGTGTCCCAGCAGTGTTTTTCAGAAAATGAACACCAGGCACTGCTAATAATGTGAACAAGCTCTTATTCTTTGCCTGTGTTTTGCTGACCCAGGAGGTAGTCAGCAGTGGTAGCATGCATATTATACTGAAGAAAGCTTTTCTTTCAAACAGCAGAGGGCTGGCCATTTCTTTTATATTTCATTCCTAAAATATACCATAAAATGCACAAATTATTACACAGTATATTAGGCCTGCATGCGGTTTGCCATTATTGCCTTTACATTGTAAGTTCTCATTAGCAGGACCCTCTTAACCCTCCTGTATTCATATATACACTATATTGCCAAAAGTATTGCGACATCCCTCCAAATCATTGGATTCAGGTGTATCAATCACCTCCATGGCCACAGGTGTATAAAATCCTGCACCTCGGCATGCAGACGCTTCTACAAACATTTGTGAAACAATGGGTCGCTCTCCTCTCTTGCCACCTGTGCAATAAGTCCATCCGTGACATTTCCTTGCTACTAAAGATTCCACGGTCAACTGTTAGTGGTATTATAACAAAGTGGAAGCAATTGGGAACAACAGCAACTCAGCCACGAAGAGGTAGGCCACGTAAAATGACAGAGCAGGGTCAGCGTATGCTGAAGCACACAGTGCGCAGAAGTCACCAACTGTCTGCAGAGTCATAAGCTACAGACCTCCAAACTTCGTGTGGCCTTCAGATTGGTGCGTAGAGAGCTTCATGGAACGGGTTTCCATGGCCCAGCAGCTGCATCCAAGCCTTACACCACCAAGTGCAATGCAAAGCGTCGGATGCAGTGGTGTAAAGCACACCGCCACTGGACTCTAGAGAAGTGGAGACGTGTTGTCTGGAGTGACGAATCATGCTTCTTTTTCTGTCAATCCAATGGACGAGTCTGGGTTTGGCGGTTGCCAGGAGAGCGGTACTTGCCTGACTGCACTGTGCCAAGTGTAAAGTAGGGATGCACCAATACAGATACTAGTATCAATATCGGTTGCAATACCGAGTATTCGGGCGAGTACTTGTACTCACCAAAATGCACCGATGACTAGCATGAGTACTTCCTGTATCAGGAAGCCGGGCAGCGCGTCATTACATGCTGCTCGGTTTCCTGATTGGCCGGGAAGCAGCTCCATGCTTTCTCGTCACTTGGCCGGGAAGCCGGCTTCATGCTCCCTCGTCATCTCATGACGAGGGAGCATGGAGCCGGCCTCCCGGCCAATCAGAAATCAGGGCGCCGCGTCATTACATGGCTTCCATGATTGGCCAGCAAGACGGCTCCGGCTACCGGAGGAAGACCATTCCTGGCTGGAGAGGCCCCGGGGACGACAGGCTGGACATGCCGAGGTGAGAGGGGACAGGCTGGGACGGCTTTCTTGTTAATCGGGAAGCCGGGTGGCGAGTCATTACGCGCCACCTGGCTTACTGAATGGGACTTCGGTACTCGGTAATTGGTATCGGTGAGTACCGAAAAGCAAAAACTAATCGGCACTGGTACTCAGTACCAGCATACCGGTATCGGTGCATCCCTAGTGTCAAGTTTGGTGGAGGGGGGATTAAGGTGTGGGGTCGTGTTTCAGGGGTTGGGCTTGGCCCCTTAGTTCCAGTGAAGGGAACTCTTAAGGCATCCTCAAACTATTCTCTTTGTGGGAACAGTTTGAGGATGGCCCCTTCCTGTTCCAACATGACTGCGCACCAGTGCACAAAGCAAGGTCCATAAAGACATGGATGAGCGAGTTTGGGGTGGAGGAACTTGACTGGCCTGCACAGAGTCCTCACCTCACCCTGATAGAACAGCTTTGGGATGGATTAGAGCAGAGACTGCGAGCCAGGCCTTCTCGTCCAACATCAGTACCTGACCTCACAAATGTGCTTCTGGAAGAATGGTCAAACATTCCCATAGACACACTCCTAACCCTTGTGGACGCCTTCCCAGAAGAGTTGTAACTGTTAAAGCTGCAAAGGGTGCGCCAACTCAATATTGAACCCTACGGGCTAAGACTGGGATGCCATTAAAGTTTATGTGCGTGTAAAGGCAGGCGTCCCAATACTTTTGGCAATATAGTGTATTTTAACTGGATGGTCGCCCTTTATTTTGTAAAGCACTGCAACTCTTACTGGTACTATATAAATCCTGTATACAATAAAAAACTGCAAACTGTCTTGTACTGTACTGTTACTACCAAGAAATGCCAACTTTCGCCAAAACAGAGCAACATGGCACAGAGAATGGAACGAAAGCAGCTGCAGGAATGAGTCACTTAAATCAGCCAGGTTTAAATTCAAAATCCAGGTTCCCCTTCACCTTCCTAGCTTTGGAGTACTCCCTGCACATTTTTATTTTTGAATCTCTATATACTGATGATGTCACAGGTCCTCTACTGTATTGGGCAGGGCCTGAATGCTGCAGACTATCATTCAAGAAGAATGTTCAGAAGGCAGGAGGAAGCAGGCAAGCTTTGGCAGCAAATCCTTGTTCACACACCTTTCAGTTTGTAAAATAGTGTGTGTGTGTACAGTAAGCTTATGAAAAACATTTGTAGAGCTCTCGGCAAGCTTCAAGCAGGTTTGTTGAGGCCTTTAAAACACCACTGAGCTCCAGCATGTGGAAGTCAAACAAGATGTTAACGTGAGTGCTGACTTTACTTTAAACAAGCTTTCCAGCCGGCTTCAGTGCTTCTTGACACATGCAGAAAGCCTGCAGAAGCCTGCTTATAGCTTGTTCAATGATAGAGGAAGTTCCCATTATCATCTGTGTTTAACTTCCCATACTAGAAATTAAGTTCTAATTAAAGGCTTCAACAAAGCTGTCCAACGCTTGCTGAAAGCCTTAGGCCTCATTTCACACCACATGCATTGGCATCCATTTTTCAAAGGATGGCAAAGGACATCTGAAAATGAATGGGAGCAGTGTGCCAGTGCAGTACCAGTGTGCTGCATTGATGACTGCTGCAAAAAAAAAAAAAGGTAGAGCAGGCTCTACTATTCTTCAGCGCAACACAACGCAATGCTACGTATGTTTAACACAAGTCAACGCAACAGACATCAATGCAAGGCAGAACCAAAATATTGTATAGCATAGTGTAAAAGTTTTTTTTAAAAACACAAGACAAAGCAACGCATGTACGTTGGATAGGCTACAATCTCAATACAAATTAATAAACTAAACGTGAGATTGTAGTCCATCACAGGAGCGAGCTTGGAGCGGTGACTACTTTACAACACACACAGGGACCATGGGGAACAAAAGTAACCACTCTGCAGAAGGAAGGGCAGTGCCAGCACCAATTCAGAGATGATTTGAGAATCTACAGCTGAGTGATACACAAATAAGATACATTTATGTTCATAGTTAAAGGGACTTAAATACATTTTTAAGATCTACGGTCTTGTTCACACCAAGTGCGGAGCAGATGCAGAGCAGTTACAGAACGCATCAAAAATGCATCCAATGTATTTCAGCGTTCAGTTCCAGAGCATGTGGAAAAACTGCAGCATACCCTATTTTTTTCCATTCTGGAACGCACCAAAAATGCATGCAAACACATCAAAACCCATTTTAGGCACAACAACAAAAAAAAGAAAAAAAGAGAAAGTCATTTTTTTTTAAATAAAAACTTCACAAAACGCGGCAAGACACATTGTACTGCATGTGCAGAAACTCATGCAGGTCTGGTCCGGATTTGGTGTGAACAAGCCCTAGCTCCTGAGTTTAGTGTCACTTTAAAGTATCCTTTTGAAAAGAAGCACCTTTATAAACTCCACCAAGCAGACTGTGGTTTTCTCGCCCCGTCAATGGAAATATCAAACTATATAAGCAGGTCTCCCCACCTCACAACTGACAGGCAGGTAGGTCATTTGCCCAAGAATCTTTTACAGTTGTGGTAATGCTATAACTGGTGATTCAAAGCAGCACCCCAAGAAGCAGTGAATCGGTCAGTCTGAAACCAGACCATTCATCAGACAATATGTCTCATCCATGCAATGGTGGACTTTGTCAGAGCAGTGGATACTTTGTTAGGACTGGCTATGTTGTTGATGTCATAGGCATTCAGTGGTGGCCACTGTGCACCCAAGATTTATCTGAGCTCGATTGTTTATGAACTAGACGGTTGGCAACTTCTAGCCTTTGTGCCACTGCTACAGTCCTAAAGTTAGGACTATGACCTTTTAACTAGGCATTAGTGGAATTCAGCTATTTACATAACATACATTACATATCCAGTATTCCATCTGGGTTGGACTGTATATTTGGGAATCCCAATGTATAGAGGGATATATCTCCAGCAGGATGGAGCTGTCTTTGTTCAGTAATTATCCAGAGTAATCATCTAATCCTAGACTGTGATTGTGTCTTGGAGTTGACACAGGCATGCAAATTTAATGCACGCGCAGTTCTTGAGCACTTTACAAAATGTCTGACACACATCAGCCCTAGCTAGAGCTTCTCCCCTTGCAGTCTGATATTTGGGGGAGAAGAGACCAAGGAATTCCTCCTACCTGTTTCAGACTGGCAATATCATTTTAGCCTAGGCAAAGTCACTTGTCTGGTGCTCAAGGGCAGCATTTTAATAGATGGTAGAACCTATTCTATATTGGGAGAGCATAAAATTATATAGTTGCTATAAACGGAGACATGTCAGGAATTCGTTCAGGCTGACTTATAAAATTACTGAGAGAACCACTTTAACGACACTCTATGATTGTTAAATACAACAAACGTCTTACCTAGTCTGTATTATACTTAAAAGTACACAAAATATTTTGAATGTCAGGTTTTTTAAGTTGTCCGTCTTCAGTCATTTCCTTTCTTTGCATATGGCACTACAGATGGTGCTACACTACTACTCCATGACAAGAATCGCAGATTCCAGGATCATTACGAGATAACAAGAATGAGTTGAAGAAAACTGGGTCAAGGAAGATAATGTATTTTCTGAACTGCTAAATCATTATGCTTCTGTATGCCTAAATGCTCTTGAAAAGATGTATCATAATCTTTGATGAAGAATGACATTATTTTAACATTTTACCATTTAACTATTTGATGACAAGAAGCTTCCAAGTACTTTTTTGCTTTACAGAAATATTCCATTTATAGTTATAAACTTGCTGGTTTTGGATGTGAACCCAGCAAATCGCAATCTTTGTCAGGAATGTAAAGCTTTCGTTTGTATTTTATGCTTCATTAAATCTCAGAAAATTAAGTACCTGATAATGACACTGGAAGCAAAGGTTGCCAATGTCAATCAAGCTCCAGTCAAAGGGTATATCTTCCGTATGTGGGACATTCAGAACATCCTGCCAGGTGACTGTCTTTTTTTGTAACACAGGCATGTTCCCCCCCCCAATGTTAGTGTAATGATGCCTCTTAATCCGATCGTCTTCTTTCCTGTAGTTTTTAGCAGACCCTCCAAAGCTGGTGCGGGTCCTCGATCCAGAGCTGACTCCTCTGTCCTCTTCCGTCATATCCCACGGAGTCTGTGCGGGTGCACGCTGCTCCATATACTTACCTTGTGTCTCTCCTCGTCTCCCTGCCCAACATTTGAAGTGTGCATGCGCCCGCCCCAAGATCCTTTGCGGCCGCCTGAGACTCTTCAGATGTGCGCGGCGAAGGCACAGGTAAGAGTAAAGTTTTTAATGTTTTTGCATATATCTACTGTTTGTTAGCAGTAGATATATGCAAAAAAAACATGGAGGGTTTAATAACCCTTTAATGGCCTAAAGGGATTTTAAACCTTGATTTTTTTTAATATTATGAGGACCAGACTTGACTGAAACGCGTTTCTTCTTTAAAAACATTTTATTTTCCTTGCTTTAATTATTTTTATTGATTTGCAATAAAACACAAAAACAATAAACAAAAACCAGAAAAAAAAAAAAGTAAGAAACACTAGCTAACTAGGTTACAGTCACCAGTAATATTGTTGCAGACACTAAGTAAGGCACTGTATAAAATATGGCAAATACATCAATGAAAAAGTAAACGGCACATGTAGAAAGATTGCACTAACAAGATCAAGGTACACCAACAGTCATATTGTTAGACACCAGCCATGGGGGCATGGAGCTGTGGGTTATACCTCTGTTCATATGTTATCTTATACAAAAGGTATGGATTGACCTACCAAACATTCCAGCAACCTAGGGAGAGAGCCTGAGGGCCACTCCATGATAAAAGAATGGCCTTTTTTTGCATAAAAAGGGAGAAGGCAAAGTTGTTTAACCCAACAGTATTAGCCAAAATACAAAAGGCAAAAAGACAGATTGCAGACATTAGGGAGGCCAAGACTCTCTTCCAAAAAGGCTGTTACTTCTCTGTTAAATGTGAATAAGCGGGCAAGTTCAAAAAGAGCAGTGAGAAGAGGAGTGGAGGTCTATTCTACATAAAAGAACAGGAGTATAGTAAACCTGATAAAATTTGTATAATCTGATCCCTGGAAGCTATAAAAGGGAGGACATATATGTTTCCTCAAAATCGTGCCAATCTTCTGGATCCAGGTCTGGAAGTAGAGATTGCCATTTCCCCTTAGGGACCAAACATCCGCTTACAAACACTTAATCACATATTGAAGGACCCTGAATCGTCAGAGAGCAGTGCTACCCCTGGTTGGGTACCCAAAACCCTCTATAAAAAGGGCATAATGTAAGGATTCAAAGGAGGCAAGAATGGCAGCTTCTGTCGCTGTATAGGCATTTCCTTGATCTGTGACCAGCCGGTCGTGTACCACCTCCAGCTGAGATGCCAGATAATATAGATGAAAATTGGGAAAATCGAAAGCCCGCCCTCAAGCGAGGGAGCTGCAATACCACCAGAGCCAGTCTCAGACTATGGCCTGGTCAGAAAAAGGAAAACACATACAGAGTCGATTTGACGAAAGTAGATTTGTGGAATATAATAAGCGGAGTTAGCCAGGGCATATAGCAGTTCGAGCAAAATAATATTTTGAATAATATTGACTCTTCCCATAAGGTTAAACAGCAGATCCCACCACGGTTTTGTCTTCCTCTGCAAGGAGTCAATCATCCTGCCAATACAAGCGGGGAGAGCAGCGGGGATCGAAGGGAACACAGACCACAGCAGCTCCCTGCAAGGAGGAGAACAAGGGGAGCAGTATGGCAGTGGCAGCAGGGGGGGCACTGGCTCCAGGGGTCTGTGTCCCTTCTAACCCCTGCTGGAAGCAGCAGAAATTGAAGGGGACACAGAGCCCATGAAACAATCAAAAATCAACTAATCGCAGAATCAGCTAATGAATAATGAGAATCGATGACAATAGTTCTCATTATCGATCAAATTGATTAGTTGTTGCAGCCCTAGTGTACAAAAGGAGTTTCTTCTAATTGCCCAACAAGAAGCATTAAAAAAAGGAGACAGGACTAGATTGTAGCCATTTGTATTACACTCACCATGCCCAAGTAAAACTCTAAAAAGACTTTTTATGGTGAAATACAGAATTTATACTTAATGCAGAACTCCAAGATTGTAGAACGTTAACCCTTGCAATGGGGCTACCCCCACACTGCAAGGGTTAACTGCTCATTTTTGTCTAGGAAGAAAAAAATAAATACTAACCCAATTCTCAATCCCGCCTGGCTGCCAGACCGGTCCCCACAGCCTCTCCCGGGCTCTGGCAATCTAGGGACCTGTGACATCATCTGGTCTAATACAGTCTATTAGACATCAAGAGGTTGAGAGACATACCACAGCTGGAGTGAAGAGGAGAGAGGTGAGCAGACACTCCCGATTGTCACTGTCCCAATGACTATAGTTTCACCAGTCAGGTCTAGTATTTTATTAATAACAAAAGTACATCATTATTTGCCAGCAAAGATCAAGGAGACATTGAAAAGTGTATTGAACTAAACTAGTATCTTATGGACTATTACAGGGTGGTGCAATTTTGCATGCTGCACAAAACCTTTTCCCTGGAATTTGCTCTCCAAACATAGTGACTACATGCCGCCATTATGTGCAAGCAGCTCTGCAGCAGCTGTATAAGGGGGTATTATGTAATACATTATAAGCCATACAGAATGTAAAGTCCCTCTGGAATTTAGTGCTTTATGCACAAGACTGCAACCTATGGTCTTTAAGTGGTAACAAACTCCAAGGTGACTTAATCTCTGTAGAATTTACACTAGGAAGTACAATCTATAAATAAAAAAATGTTAAGCTTCCCTGCAGAGTAGAGACAGGGTAGATGGCAGAAATACCTACATATGTGAATGGAAGAGATCTGCAGAAAGGTTCAGAAATTAGCTGCGTTTAAAGTCACAAAAGGTGCAAAACCAATCATTTTGTGTTTCCCCACTTCTTTCCTTTTATTTCTACTTTTTCATCTTTCTCTATAAATATTGGGAACACTACCCTTCATTTAATATTCATACTTGCAATCAAGAATTGTAAAATTCTAAAGTGACACTACACTCAGGAGCCAATGCATTAATGTACCCTACATAGTTACATAGTATTTGAAGACATAAGTCCAGCAAGTCCAACCTATTGCGTGTATGCATTTATGTTAACAAAAATTTAGTTTATGTATATCTCAGCTGTAGATCCTCAAATCATCTCTGAATTGGTGCCGACACTGTCCTTCCTTCTGGAGGGTGGTTACTTATGTTCCCCAGGGTCCCCGTGTATCTTGTAAAGTAGCCACCATTACAAACTCGCTCCTCCTAAGGAGGGACAACAAGTTCCCATTCAGTTTACTAATTTGTATTGAGATTGTAGTCCACCATGGGAGCCAGCTTGGAGCGGTGGCTACTTTACAACACACACAAGGATCATGGGGAACAAAAGGTAGCCACCCCCCCCAGAAGGAGGGATAGTGTAAGCACCAAATCGGACATGATTTGAGGATCTACAGCTGAGTGATGCACAAATAAGATACATTTTTGGTAATAGGTATGGTACTTTAAATGCATTTTTTAAGATTTTCTTTTATAATGTTCTTTATTGAATGTTGTTGCAAAACGAAATAGAAAGATACAATAAAACACTAAAAAACACAATCATAGGTTACACAAAAAGGAGAACACACCCAGCTGGAACAGCTTTTTGGTTCTCACATTTCATTATATTGGGTACAATGAAATAAATGTTGTCAGAGGTGACCTACAATATAGCTTCTATTATCATTTTATGTTTAAATTAATATTCCATCTCCCTTTCTTTGATGGGAGACCTTTTGAGCAATCATCTATTGCCCACAGTCTAAGCCCCAACCAATGAATCTCGGCTGTCCCAGGCAAGAACCATTCACCCAATATCCACACACCTCCCTCCTCTCCCAATTGTTGGGTTACCATTTTCTCCATTTGCTTTAAGTAGTGGAAATCTTCCACCCATTCCCTCAATGTTGGGAATGTACTTTCTTCCAGCCAATATGAAGAATCGAAGGACCCCACTCTTGATTAAAGCAACAGGTCCAGGAAAACCGGAAAGCAAGACACATTGTGGGGTTGGGTCCACAACGGTCTCCGTTACCAGACATGCTAGCCTAAAAAGGTGCCCTGCCAGAATGGCCAGATCCTATTACATGACCACCAAATATGAAGCATGGCGGCTCCCATTGCTCCACAGCGCCAACACCAATATGAAATCAGAGGAAAAATATTGTGTAGAGTCGCTGTACAACGATACCACCGTGATAACAACTTAAAGTTCAATTCCAGGGCTTGCGAAGAAATACACAAATTTATGTGCAAGCACACAGCAACACTTCCATTTTTGATCCGGAAGTGTACAATTCAGCTGTTTCTCCCATTCCCTTGTAAAATATGGCCTATTAGGGAACGCATGGTTTATTAAAATCTGATATACTCAAAAGATTACCATCGAGCCTTCACTGGAATCAATACAAGTTTTCTCAAATGAGGTTAGATCTCCATTCACCTTTGTAGTTGCAAACCATCATGGAAATCCCGTAGCTGCATATATTGTAACTATGCGCCTAAGACAACTAAGACAATTAAAAAGCATGTGAACTGTCAATTACAAACAAATTGTGTTAAATGCAGGCTTTGTTTCCTTGATTACACTTTTTTCTCTTTGCTCTGGTTACCTGTCGTGGGAGTCATTTCCAGTATGGGAAGAGGATTCTTTTTCACTTTGCTTACCCACCCCCCCAGAACCATAGTAATGGCAACATAAGCAGAAAGTCGCTTTTAGATGCTATCGGAACATGTAAACAAAACAGAAGCCATAGCCTGTAGGTCCGTTATGGGTGGTTGGGGAAGTAGTCATTTAGCCAAGATTGATTTTTAATGCCCAAAATGTGTATGTTTTCCCATCTACTTAAAGGGTTTCTAAATCCTCAGCCTTTTTTGCATAGATTTATGGAAAAAGTTTTTGTTTTTTTTTTTAAACAAAAAAAACAGCGGTTTAAACTTACCTGTATCTTCCTGCGCGCTCTCGTCCGAAAATGTGAAACCGCTCAGGCGGCCGAAAAGCATCTTGGGGCGGGTGCATACGCAGTTCACATTTTCGGCCGGGACGCGAGAAAGACACAAGGTAAATCTATGGACGCGTGCACCCGCATGCAGGACACCGTGGGACAGGAAGAGCCAGCAATCACAGAGAAGTCAGCACTGGATCGGAGACTCGCCGCAGCGCTGGAGAGAAGGCTGAAAACTACAGGGAAGAAGATGATCGGATTAAGAGACATCATTTAAAAAGGTAAGTGCTTTCATTAACGTTGTGTTGAGGCAAAAACATTTTTGCCTTTAATGTCACTTTAAAACCAATTAGGGGGTGGGGAGGTCTGTAGTTTCCTGGGAAGTTATACATAAAAGTTAGAGACTCTCTAAATGATTTCAATTTGATGACAAGTCCAGAGAAGGGTAGTCAAATGAATAGGTTATATTTTGCATTTTGTTACATAGTTAGTCATGTTGAATAAAAAGACAAGTCCATAAAGTTCAACTTAGAAAGAAAACAAAAAAAAAACCCCCACAGAAAGCCACCATTAACACAAACATA
>NW_017306782.1:0-23787 GCF_000935625.1 Nanorana parkeri | reverse complement strand
TGCTCTGGGTTTTTTTTTAGGTTGGTTTTCCTCCACAATTCCTCTACTGTAGCTCTTCACATATGCTTTTAACAAACACTGATGCTCTCTAGGGACACCAAGGAAGATTGTTGGAATAATTATTTTTGATGGCCGCTGAGGGAGCAACAGGTTTTTCCTATAGTGAGCTTATCGAATGTTGGGGAATAACCAAGAGAGTGATTGTCTTTTCGTGGGTTCAGATAATTAAAAAAAAAAAAAAAAAATGTTTGAAACCGACAACAACGAACAATCACCACTACCAAAAAGTGCACCTGTATATGGGACTCTACAACCTGAAATGGTGACTCACGTACAAAAATAATGTTGGCCACCACAAGTGATCCATGCAACATCAAAACCTTTTTATTACAAATTGTTATACATAAAAATAAAGCACAGACAAAAAAAGGCATATACATTTTCCCCTTCAACATTCAATTGTCTCAAATTATTGCATCCAAGGGAATCAAGCGACAATATTTCCTTTAAGCATATCATCATGTACACAGATCCTATTAGGATTGTATTTTCTTATTTTTCCGAGGAAGATCACAGAAGATATCAAAAAGGTCTAAAGAGAGGGATAAATAAATGCATCATGGCATCTGCTCAGCTATTTAGTATGTTCCACTGTCCTTACAGCAAGGAGGAAAAAGGCGAAGGATGTCTACCAGGTAATGTCATTTTAAAACCTCCCAGCATTGGAAATATATAGATTGCTCAAAAAAATTAAAGGAACACTATGAAAAACACATCAGATCTCAATGGGGAAACATATCATGCTGGCTATCTACTGTATACTGGACTGGGTGATGTGTTAGGAACCAAAGGATGCCACATCATTTAATGGAAATGAAAAATGATCTACCTACAGAGGGCTGAATTCCAAGACACCCCAAAAATCAAAGTGAACAAATGATGCAGGAGGCTAGTCCATTGTGCTGAGATTTCATTGCAGCAACTCAAAATGGTACTCATTAAAGTTTGTATGGCCCCCACGTGCTTGTATGGATGACTGACAACGTCGGGGCATGCTCCTAATGAGACGACTGATGGTGTCCTGGGGTATCTCCTACTAGATCTGGACCAGTGCATCACTGAGCTCCTGAACAGACTGAGGTGCAACCTGGCGGCATCGGATGGACCGAGACAATGTCCCAGGGGTGTTCCATTGGATTCAGGTCAGGCGAGCGTGGGGGCCATTCAATGGTATCAATTAATTCATCCTCAAGGAACTGGCTGCATACTCTCGCCACATGAGGCCGGAGATTGTCGTGCACCAGGAGGGACCCAGTGCACCAGCGTAAGGTCTGACAATGGGTTAAAGGATTTCATCCCAATACCTAATGGCAGCCAGGGTGCCATTGTCTAGCCTGTAGAGGTCTGTGCGTCCCTCTATGGATATGCCTCCACAGACCATCACTGACCTACCACCAAACTGGTCATGCTGAATGATGTTACAGACAGCATAACATTCTCCATGGCTTCTCAGGGTGAACCTGCTCTCATCTGTGAAAAGCACAGGGCACCAGTGGCGGACCTGCCAATTCTGGTGTTCAATGGCAAATGCCAATCGACCTCCACAGTGCCGGGTAGTGAGCACAGGGCCCACTAAAGGACGTTGGGCCCTCAGGCCACCCTCATGAAGTCGGTTTCTGATTGTTTGGTCAGAGACTTTCCCACCAGTGGCCTGCTGGAGATCATTTTGTAGGGCTCTGGCAGTGCTCATCCTGTTCCTCCTTGCACAAAGGAGCAGATACCGATCCTGCTGATGGGTTAAGGACCTTCTACGGCCATGTCCAGCTCTACTAGAGTAACTACCTGTGTCCTGGAATCTCCTCCATGCTCTTGAGACTGTGCTGGGAGACACAGCAAGCCTTCTGGCAATGGCACGTATTGATGTGCCATCCTGGAGGAGTTGGCATGCCGGTGTAACCTCTATAGGGTCCAGGTATCGCCTCATGCTACCAGTAGTGACACTGACTGCAAAATTAGTGAAAAAAACAAGTCAGAAAAGACGTGTAGGGAAAAAAAATGTCAGTGGCCTCCAACTGTAAAACCTTTCCTGTTTTGGAGGTCATCTCATTTTTGCCCATCTAGTGCACCTGTTTAATTAACACCAAAAGCAGCTGAAACTGATCAACAACCCCCTCTGCTACCTAACTGACCTAATCAATATCCCAGGAATGTCATTGGCTTGATGCAATACTCTGATTAAAAAGTGTTCCTTTAATATTTTTGAGCAGTGTAGTTCAATGTAAACCCAGATTTATGGACATGGCAGACATTAGGGCTGCAACCAGTGAATATTTTCATAATCAATTAGTTGGCTGATTATTTTTTCAATTAATTGAATAAAATTATATAAATACCATCCTTAAAAATGTAAAATAAAATACGCAAATGCAATGTAACAAAGTTTACTCTAGAATAAATCTACATGCACAATTTTTTGCAATCGCACTGCACTGAAACGCAGAGCTTTGCAGTACCATGCTTTCCAGTGCAGGCGATCACACTGTGGGTAGGAGACACGTTTGGGGTGCCATTAAAATGAATGGCACTGCAATGCACATCCCACAGCAGAATTTGTTAGGCCGAAACCGAAAAGGGCTTTTTTTATCCCCAAATCGTATAATATTTTTATTTTAATTGTATTGTAAATGCATGGCACTTGAATAGCTTTAGCCAGGGAATGATGGCTGCCAGTGGCAAGATTCCACAGACGGCAACTGAATTGCAATAACCAATAGCAGGCTGGCTGTTGCACCCGCCCACTGCTTGCTGTGTCCTCCCAACATGGAAGAGCGAGCTAGAGGATCCAACCAACTAATCGATAATGAGCATAATTGACAACTATTCTCCTTATGGATAAATCGATTAGTTGGTTGCAGCCCTAGCAGACATATATGTTCCTCCACATGCATCCCACTGTTCAAACTCATCCCTCAATAGGGACATTTTAGTGAGTATACCTGGGCTGAGCTCCAGCACTGCAGCACAAAGGACAATGCCTGGCAGTTATCCTTCACCTTTTTGCTCATTGGTGTATGGTACAAGTAATTTAGTGACATGCGGTGTATTGTTCTGTCCCGCCTTAGTATTTGCAATGCAAGTATTAATGAACAGCTAAAAGGCATAAAAATAATCACACAACAGTGAAAACTGAGATGAAGTCATAGAGCAATCATAAAACATATTCATGAGGTCAGGAGTTGCCATACGGACCTTAAAGTTGCTAGGGTAAAGGTGCCCATACACCTTACGACCATTGCAAGACTTTTGTCTTGCGATGGTCGTATGCTTATTAAAAGCTCGTATGATCTTCCCACCTTGGACGGGCAGATCATACTTGCGATCATCGAAAGCCCGCCCCGCTGAGGGGCGGGCTTCCGGTGACCGCAATGCAGAACGGGCAGTGTGCGCGGTTTTCGAGCATGCTGGTTTTCGAGCATGCTGGTTCGACAAAAGACGTGCGACCGTACAGTAGAAACGGTCGCACGTCTTCGTTCACACTGCTCAATTCTCATACGATAGCGTGATTTCCCGCGATTCTCGTACGAGAATCGAGCAGTGTATGGGCACCTTAAGTCCTTAGGGTGGTAAAGGTGATGCATCCAACACAGGTGCTAATGTCTGAGGGTGCATTGCCTTGGTCAGGGATTGAGAAGGAAATTAAGGAATTCCATAGTGGCATTAGGAAAAGTTTATTTGTAAAGCCTGCTCTCCGGAGAGTAAATGCATAAGGTTGCAGTTCAAAGCAAATTTAATGCATGTGTGTACCAGCTGCAGGTTACTCTTCTCTCAAGGATTCCTAAAGCACCAGGCCAAACATCACCTTATGAAGCACATAGTTTAGTCCAGAGTTTGCATCTTCTTGTCCCACACAGCCAGAATGATGAGTTCCAGTGGCCTGGCATGAAATTGGAGAAACAGCACTACCTCCAATGAGGTTACCATCAAGACCAGACCTCTCATGCAAAAGCGGAGATTTGGGCAGCTCCTGGACTGTAGGGTCCGAATCTGTGAGTGGAAGGAAATCTCTGGACTGAACTGTATCCAAAATGACCTAGATTAATTATTTCCAGCGTGGACTTGTGTAGGTTTAGAATCCAATCTAACCTTTGCAGATTTTAAACAGTCCATTGAACAGCCAAAATGTGTACTGACTGTTTAACAGGTCATCTAGGTATCTCACAATGGGAAAATGCTGAGCCCACAGGAAAGCTAGTACCCTGGTAAATATGATGATGACCACATGAAATGGCTATTAACTGGTAGTGTTGTGTACCGACAGCACCGTTGAGGGATATGCAGTTCCATGCACCAGGCAGGAGGTTTATTTCTACATTTAACAGGTCCCAGATCACGTGTAGCAGCCTGCTTGTCCATTCTCACAGTGCTTCCTGTGGGCTGTACAGAAGATCGAGCACATTGCTGTGCTCAATCTTCTATATCGGAGGGCAGGCTCTATAAAGAGAGCCTGTCACTTCCAAAGGCTATCATATATGGGCTTGTGAGCCTACCATGGAATGACCCGGCCATGGCCACAGACTTGACTCCACTGCCACTCTCCCACCTGTATCAGCACAGGCATTGGAGGGGACACACACTGGCTGTCAGGCGCCAGGGCCGTTCTGAGAGAGATGCCAGAGAGGGGGGCGGGTCAGGACACAGTGCAGCACTGCTGGCTATTGCACCAGCCCACTGCCAAATCAGCAGAGGAGGGACCTAACGGAGAAAGTTCTCCTTCAGGTCCTCCTCTGCTAATTGACAGCAGGCAGGTGCAAGAGCCAGCCTGCTACTGGCTATTTCAAATTGCAATAGTCGATAGCAGACTGGCTATTGTACACACCCACTGCCTGCTGTGTTTACATCCCCTGGCTGAAGCTATTCAAGCCATGTGTGTGCTTTGAAGCTCCTTTGAAGTGGAAATGTGATCCTAGGGGTCTAATAGACTCCTAATGTTAACTTAAAAGAGAACCTGTCACCTCCAATGTGCTATGTGCAAAAAAATTGTGCATGCAGTTTAATTCTAAAGTAAACTATGTTGTAATACTCCATTTGTGTATTTTATTTAAAACAGAACTTTTTTTTATCAAATTGAAAAAATAAGTGCCCAACTAATCATTTATGAAAATTATATAGTTAAAAACGGTCTAGTAAAAATGGTTACACTTTTTTCCAAAAAGAAAAAAAAAACATCCATCGTCAAAAACATCCATCAATGATACTTGCCAAAACCTAAAGAATTATGGGCGTGGAGGGATTATAACAGGCTAGCCAACAGCTTTATTGTTTGCCAGTGTGCAACTACTCCCGTAGGCAGCAGTATAAACCAATGGTCTCTGATTTACCTGTAATTCTGTGTCCCTTAATTAACATGAAAGAAAAAAAAAAAAAAAACTGCTTCCTGCATACAGAAATGCATTGCCACATAAAACCTTAGATTACCAAAAAGTTCTAACGATTACATAATTCTCTTCTGAAATGACCTGGCTTGTCTTTACAAACTTTATATGGAGTCACAGATTTCTCAGCACATTTCTGTAATAAGTTTACCAACACGTGCTAAATGGCAATTTTGAAATTCTGGCTTTAAAAAAAAAAAAAAGGAGTCACTTCTCCTTGTGTTTCAAGACCCCTAAAACCAGGGTGCATGAGACATGTGCCATTTCACAGTAGAACTTCCTATCACAGCAATGGGCCAATAGAGAACTGCATAAGATCAGCAGTGGAAAGAGCCAGCAACCAGTGAACCTTATCTGCTATTGCATTGTCCCAAGGTTTAGGGATCCAGGAATGACCCTGAAATTAGAATTTAAGTGTGCCTTTAGAACCCCCCCTTCCAATTTGTGCTTTACAAAAATAATTAAAATAAAATATTTAAAATCAGACTTTTTATCTATAAGCTTCAACAGGTGTGCCACTATTTACTTGTTGTGTGGAGACATCTCAGCAAATAGAAGCAAGTAGAACCACACGTACAAAATGGGCATGTAAAAATAAAATAACCTTAAAAACCGTACAACATGTGAAATATATATTAATAAAACAAACATTTTATAACAAGACCATTTATAAAAAAAGAGGGAATACTTAAGTCCTGAAGGTATCATGAATTATTAAAGCAGGTCTCTGTGCAGCAGAAATACCGCTTCATGAAACCAATGTAACCTTAAACCCAACTGTGCAGACAGAAAGCGCACACTTTGAGCAGGGTGATGTAAACGATCCTTGGTTTCAAATGAATACACTAAGCCTGGTTATTACAAAAAAATAAATGAGAGTCTCTTTGCAGGACTAACCCGTGGCAGTCTCAGGAGGCCAGACATGTACATAGTATTTAAATTACTATCCTTTCCTTGTTATTTTTCTTCCTTCTGTACTAACCATCTTTCTCTCTTACCACCACCTCCCCGCCGACATTTTGTTTCTTTTGTAACCCAAAACAACAAATGTTATGCCAATATATCATTTACCTCCACTATTAGGGACTAAATAGAAATAAAGACCAAGATCTTTATGTACTTGATACCTTGTTCTAAAAAAATAAAGTATTGTACTTGAATTACTAATCTAATTGATCATTTGTACATTCTAGATTGTTAATGCATAAAAAAAAGAAGGAATACAAACATAAAAAATAAAAAAGAAGGGGTCAGACCATGCATGTCAAACATAGATAAAGAAAAAAGTGGCACAAAGACAACCAAATCCTTAAAGGAGGCCCTGCAGAAGTAGGTCTGCTTATAGGGCCCATTCAGAATACTGTGTAGTGATGACCCCATTTTTAAGCACATTACTGCAACACATTGCACAGTCACATTGTGAATGTCATAACAAAGTACTATACAGCAGTAGCACCTACACAGCAGCGCATTGTGGTGTGTTAGCATAAAAGGATGTGGTTGGAACAGAGGCTGTTGCAGTGAAAATGTAGTAAGGCAACTTTTTAAAACATAGCTTTATCACATAGACACATAGAAAACCAATGTACAGTATACTATGTGCCCCCTTCACACAACATAGGTAAAAATGCAGCATATTGCTTTTTTTTTTGCAGTGCCCTGGATGCCCCCGTAGGTCACCTCATGGTAGCACAACGAACCCCACTGATGTGCGGGGACCTGAATGGAATGTACACATTGTACACTACCAATAAAGTTTTTTTTTAAACTGTATACATTGACAGCTCAAGCAGAGTGACAACTCACTAGCCTGACTGCTAAATGCACAGCATTTTAGCTGACAGGCTAGTATGAATGGGGCTGTAGGCCTCAAAGAGAGGAAAAGGGATGTTAAAAAGTACAAGCTAGATCTTGAAGAAAACAGAAGAGTGTGTGCAATCAGGAAGTCAGATTTAAATGCCAATTAAGGAAACTCATTGCGAAGGAAAAAGTTTAGCAGAGAATTAGAAAAGAAAAGTCTACTATCAAGTAAAAACTTGGAATAGTTGGGTCTTCCTATAACAAGGTAGTCACATGTCTCATTTTATCACATAAACATAAGTGGATTCTTCCTCATTTCTGGATAGCGGCAGAGCCATGAAAATGATTGCTTTATGCCCCAATAACCAACAGCACAGCAAATCAACTGGTGTATAGTACAGATACAGCCCAACATATATATCAAACTGTATACAGCTGTTCCCGGATTTTTAGTCAAAGCCAGTGCAGTGTATAGAAATGAAGAGTGGAACTTATCAAAACTGGAGCAGTTGCCCATAGTAACCAATCAGCTTCCCTCTTTCATTTTCAAAGCCTGATTAAACAAGCGAAGATGATATGTTACTATGGGCAACTGCTCTAGAGTCTTTTAACTCCAGTTTTACCAAATTATCCCTATGTCTTCTATTAAGTAGGGCTTGGTACTCAAAAAGGAAGTATAGCCCAGAAGAAGGTTATGGTAAGAAGGGAGAACACCCCACTGAACCAATGCATAGCATAGTAGGGGCTTCTAAGAGAAGAGATTTACATGTCATCCTATCACATATTCTAAAAATAAAGAGGATTATTCCTCATTTCATTAGGTGGAGCCAGGCTACTTCCCCCCTGGTCATAGTAGGGGAGCAGTAGAGGAATGCTCCAAATAGTCTTCCAGCATACACAGCTGAAACAGCAGGAAGAGGCACAAGAAGGCCCTGCCAACTTCGCAATGTGTCTTCACAGCAGTGGAAACCAGGCACTTGAGCACCCAGGAAGCTACCCCACCTGAACTTAGCACCTGGCACTGCTTGTCAAGTAAACTGAGCCTGGTGGGTCACCAAGCAGGAATGCCCCTTAACTGCCCCTGCACCAGACTAGCCCCAGAAGGAGGGATACCACATAGCAATCCACCAAGGGGGTAAGTCAGACCTCGATACCTTCCTTATCCAGTCACTGAAAGGGGAGTGGACCCAGACTTCTCCCTGCTTATAAAGAGGAAGGGACTGAGGGGGGCAGAGGACAATCCACCTCTCTCTGAAGAGTGCAAAGCAAAGGGAGAGGGTGGATCACAGCAGACAGGAGCACTGAGTTCAGTTTCCTTTACACAATGTTCCAAGTTATGCATTTACTCCGACTAGAGTAAACTTGCAAGGTTATTCACAAAAGGGTGGAGAGTTTGGAGAAGGCAGGAGAAGTGAACACTCTAGGCCAAAACAGCCGATTCGGAAAAATTCTCCAATTCCTCTCACTTTCCAGTTCAGCCATGTTGGCCTAGATTGTTCTCTTCTCCAAACTCTACAGCCTTTTGGGAATAACTGATAATGCTCAATACTACAAGCTTGTGGAAAGGCATCAGTAGCATATAAATTCCCCCTGAAGCAACAGTCTAACCAAAAGTGGTATTTCAGCTAAACGGGGGCCGAGTCAGCCCCCGTTTAACCAAACCAAAGTTATAGATATACGTTTGCCATGTCATGTGAGCTGCATGTTGGTTACATCACTTTCCTTGGTCTAGTTACACAACTGGAAATTCAAGTTGGACAACTATAAGGGGTTTTTGAGATCATCCTATTTAGCACAAGAGTGGCTGACGAGTGTCAGTGTATCCTCCACTTGATACTTCTACACAAGACACAGATTCATAAAAGAAGAAATAGACCAGGTAAAGCTAAGAATATGAAGGAAAATGGAGACAAAACGGTTACCACAGCTACCTCTTCATTTTCAAACCTGCCATCATTCACATTTCTGTCCCTCCATGTGCACTGGGGTGCCATTCCAAATGAATGCCACTGAACATTGTGCATTGCAGGAAAACACTGGGTTTACCATGCACTACTGCAACAGAAAGGTCCAAATGGGGTTTAGACCCCAGTTTCTGATACCAAGTTTGCCAAATCACTATCACAAACAGCCGCTGTGTCTTTTTGCATAAAATACAGCTTTCACCCTTCCCATGTAACATATTAGCACTGCAGATCTCCTACAGCTTCTTTACAGCCACTTACAGACTCCACTGAGAGACGATGTGACAGGGTGACAACTCAAGAGAACATTTAAGAAGCAGGGACATAGCTTTGTCACCTATAAGAGAAGTGCCTGCGAGGACCTATATGGCAGGATCACCAGGAAATATTTGTAATGAAAGCACAACATTTTTAAATGTGGAAAAATTACTGGTGTTCTGCCACTCCCACCCTGCACTTATGGAAGTATGGAAGTAAATATGGAAGTTGTAAAAGCTGCTGTCAAACAATCACCATCTGACACAGTGTTTATAAATATTGTTCAGACAGGAGATAGAGATACAAAGTAACATTGTTATATTTGATCTACTCCACTTTATTCATTTGCAGCTTTGATCTGGTTATGGCATCAGTTAAAGCCACCTGAAGAGTGGTTGTTATTTAACCCCTTATTAACCCATAACACTGAATAAATAAAAAAAAAAAAAAAAAATGTGCCTCTTTTAGTTTTGTTATATTTTCTATGGATTGTATATATAATAAAAAATAAGAAATAATTTCTGCAAAACTGGATCACAGAAAGAAAGCCTCCTTGTCCTAAAAACAAAAATGTATTACTGAATCAATTGGCCCATAGTGGTAATGTAAACAATGCCATGGTCCAAAAGTATGGATGCACCGATACTTGTATTGATAGCGGCGCAGAGTATTTGGGTGAGTACGAGTACACGCCCAAATGCTCCGATACTTACCCCCCCAATACCGGAACCTCCAGTCAGAGGGAGATTCCCTCTGACCGGCAGTGCCATAAGGGAACATGGAGCCAGCTTCCCAGCCAATCAAGAAGCCAGAGGGCGGATAATGACTCACCGCCCAGCTTCCTGATTGGCGAGCTCGATACTGATGCATAAAGCCGGCGTCCCAGCCAATCAGCATCGATCTGGCCAAACAGCATGGCGCTTGACCTCTCACCAAACAGCATCAATCCAACCAAACAGCATGGAGCTGTTTTCCCAGGCAATCAAGAAGCTTCCTCATTGCCCGGGACGCTGGCTCCATTCTAGCAGAAGTACCAGTATCGGTAATCAGCATCAGCGAGTGCCAAAATATAAATATCGGTACTCTATACCGGAAAAACAGTGTTGGTGCATCCCTATTTCAAAAGGAGTGCACTGCTGTGGGAGCTAAAGGGGTTAAAGTAAATCTAAAGCCAAAACCTTTTCTTCACCTCATTTTGGATAGCATAGAGGGAGGAGGGTTAAAATTGCTGTCAGTTATTTTTGGGGGGGGTTTGCCATCATTGTCTCATTAAGGAGATTTTCCTTCACTTCCTGTAAGCCCAATAGGAAGTTAGAGGATATCATACAATGGGAGAGAAATCCCCTCATAGGTGGGTTATTAAGGAAACAAGGTTCCCTATTGGAAGATTTTCCATCTTTTCCTGTTCTGTTGGCAATTCAATACGTGGGATTTACCCTCACTTTGATTCCTGGTGATCAGGACAATAAGAGAGAGTAAAGTTTAAAACTTTAGTTATACTTTATTAATACAGACATGTAAATTAATATACATTAAAGCACTCACGCACTTAAACATCACATATTATTAAGATGATTACACTGAAACTGTTTTACTTATAGAACCGTACAATGCCTCTTCTACAGTTCTATCAGGAAAAGGGCAAACTAGTATAAGAAGCAGAAGCTGATTGTTTAGCTCTTACTAACTACTGAGGTACAAAGTCCAAGGCACATATATTCAGCACTGGATGACACTGATTTCAGAGCAGCCACAACCCTTCACCACAAAGCGTAGCAGCGGCAGAAGGCATGCACGGTATATCAATAGCCACAATTTACTGCTGCTTTTGCTAGAGAATATCAGATAAAAGGATGCTGTAGGAGTAACTTATGAGTGAGGCAAAGGCCGCTGATGGTTCTTCCTTGACTAGATCAAAGACATGTCATAAGAAATAGTGTATGACCCACATGACGAGCTGCAGAATAGTTTAAAAATAAGAAAACTATGACTAAGTGATCAATTCATCGTAGGTGAATCTAGTAGCATGGCTGAGCACATTAAAAAAATTATATAAAGGGAAAGGAAGTGATTTGTCTTTGAAGGTTAGGCCCAAGCCCTCGTCCATTAGAGAGCTTCTTAGAGAGCTACATCAGGTATCAATCACTGTCTCTATAAACACAAGAGTAATATGTAAAGTATTTGGGAGTGAACCAATGCCCTTCATACTTACATTCTTGCAAAGCCAGAAAGTGTCCTAAAGTGTCACTAGACTCAGGAGTTAAATCTTCAAAATACATTCAGGTACCTCAACTATTAACAAAAAGCTATCTTATTTGTGTATCACTCAGCTGTAGACCCTCAAATCATCTCTGAATTGGTGCTGACACTGTCCTTCCTTCTGGAGGGTGGCTACTATTGTTCCCCATGGTCCCTGTGAGTGTTGTAAAGTAGCTCCCACTCCAAGCTCACTCCTGTGATAGACGACAACCTCATGTTTAGTTTACCAATTTGTATTGAGCTTGTAGTCCCATCACGGGAGTGGCTACTTTTCAACATGCACAGGAACCATGTGGAGCAAAAGTAGCCACCCTCCAGAAAGGACAGTGTCAGTACCAATTCAGAGATGATTTGAGGATCTCCTGCTGAGTGATACACAAATAAGATACATTGTTGTTATTAGTCGAAGTACTTGAATGCATTTTGAAGAAGATTTAACTCCTGAGTTTAGTGTCACTTTAATATATTACACCAGGGGTGAACAAATTAGCATGGAGTCCAAGAACCAGCAGGATTCTTTTTTTCTTAGGAGCCAGCTCCATTGACAACTACAGAAAGCATCAATAGGCACAGGCTGTAATTTTTAAAGGAGCATTGGCTACCTGACTTCACCAAGATTTGTCCAGCCCTGTGCTACACCACAAACAGGGGTTCTAGCCTTCCTTACTCAGCTAAAAAATTGTCTTTATTTCCATTTGTGTTGCTGTTGGAGCCTTCCCCTCCTCACTTCTTGTCTGGTAAAACGTTAGCAGGACAGGAAGTGAGGGAACACCTTTCTAACGAAGCTTAAAAAGGAGAACTATGGGGTTAAGGCTTTTCCCCATTGTTCTCCTTAGGGTAACGGGAGGACACAAACTAGCGTCCTCCCGTCACCCTAGGCTCAGTATACTGCGAGCTGTAGCTCGTGGTATACTGAGACACCGCAGCTGAAGCGGATCCCGAAAATTATGCCGGGATCCGCCCAGCTGCGTGACTGACAGCTGGCTCTGCCTATCTAGAGACAGAGCCAGCTGTACCCACCCCATCCCCCGTTCGTTCCCCCAGTCAGCGCTGGCGGATCGGAGCGGGGAGGGGGGAATCCAGCCCCTCCCCTGTCACGGCAGAGAGCTGTGACAGGATCGAGAGGTGAGTGAACGCCGGTATGTGTTCGCTCACCTCCCGATCTACTGAGCCGACCTGTGACAGTCTCATTGTCACAGGTCGGCTAGAACTATGAGGTGAGTGAAAAGCACTCACCTCATAGTTCTCCTTTAAGAGAGCAGTAGGAATCCAAGAGGGTTGGATTCCTACTCGACCTTTTAGGCCGAGTTTGTGCTTTAACACACTCGTTACCGCATCTCATGCAAAACATGTGTTTTGTGTGTTACTGCAATGCCATTCATTCTTAATAGCAACCCAGTGCACCTCCATAAATGCATATGCGTTGCAGCACAACACACAAATGTCATGCATTGTGGTGCACTGCATTAGAAGAAAAAAAAAAAAAAAGTACATACACCTTTGTTTGTGCATTTTGGAGCACTAGGCAGCTGTCTTTATACAACGCTTGTTACCGTGTAAAATAATGCATGTTAATGCACCACAACAGTGTGAACCCGTGTTAAATAACTCCAGGAAAACATTTTAATACTTGCAGTGGGACTAACCCCGCACTGCAAGAAGTAATTGTTGTCCTCTAGGGACAAAAATGTAAAAGAAAAAGTTATATTGACCCGATCCTCCAAGCATCTCTCCCCCTCCACTGCAGCAGTTGAAGGTCATGCGAGTCATCTATACATGGTGTATAGGACGTGAGGAAGCTAAGGGACATGTCATCACTGCAGCACAGGAGAAAAGAGGCTGGAGCAAGGGCTGTGACAGCCGGCTGGCTCAGAGGTTCGGGTTCAAGTATAACTTTTAAATTTAGTCCCCTAAACTCACCTACAGGATATGGTGGTCAGCAGGCACAAATAGACTAGGGCAGCCACTGGCAGGACAAAGCAAGCACCCATAACACAGGGCAGCCAGTAGGCACCCACCGGTCAGGGCAGCCACTGACAAGGTGAAACAAGCACCCACACGACAGGTTAGTCAGTTGGCACCCACATGATGGAGCAGGCGCCCCTACCCTATGGGCAGTCAGTGGGCACTAAAGGACAGGGTAGACAGTGGGCACCCACAGGACACGGCAGAGAGTAAACACCCGTATGTGGGGGGGCAGTCAGTGGGCATCCATAGGAAGGGGTAGTCAGTGGGCACTCACAGGACAAAGCAGTCATTAAGGACCCATGGCACATTAAAGCCAATGAGAATCCATAGCACAGGGCAGTAAATGGGCACCCACAGTATGGGGCTGTCATTCAGGACCCACAGCACAGGGAAGCCAACGAGCACCCACAGGACAGGGAAGTCAGCGGGCACCCATTGGTCGGGGCCCCATTGCTCGGGGCAGTCAGCGGGCACCCATTGCTCGGGGCAGTCAGCGGGCACCCATTGCTCGGGGCAGTCAGCGGGCACCCATTGGTCAGGGCAGTCAGCGGGCACCCATTGGTCAGGGCAGTCAGCGGGCACCCATTGGTCAGGGCAGTCAGCGGGCACCCATTGGTCAGGACTTGTGACAATCCCTCCAATAGGGGATGACTTCAGAGCTCTCCATACTTTACTCCTCATGCAGAACTCACCAGATTAAACACTGTATCCACCAGGTCTCTTGTGCTCACTTCACCGACCTCCAGCAATCCGCTCAGCACTGCGAACTTCATGCGGATACCTCGAATGGGCACCCCTGGGCCTAAAGCCTTGGCTCCGCCAGGGTCGGGGCCCTCTGCTGGCGCTCTCCTCTCTTCACCTGTTGTCTGCACCTGTTTCTCCTGGCTGGACATGGCTCAGTGCAGGGGCACACAGGGCCCGTCGTGCCTAGCTGAGAGCGGAGCGGGGTCACCGCTGCTCGTGTGGTCCTGTGCGGGCAGTGCTGGGCAGACAACCTGACCGGCACCGCTCCTGTACACCGGGAACTCCTCCTGTCAGGTGCGCCCTGATCAAACCCCCACTCACTCACTGCAGCGTCCTAGGAAGTGGCAGCTCGTCTCCGCCTTCAGCGTCATACTATTGGTGGCTGTCACCGCTTGCCGGCTTGTCATTGGATGCCAGCCGCGGGCTTTTGGCAGAGCGGAGCTCTTATTGGTGCGCCCTGTTCCTGTACTCCTAGCGCTGTGATTGGACGGGGTTGTGCGCCGTTTAGACCCCTCCTGTCCGCAGGTAGAAGGAAGGCATCACAGCAGAGGGGGAGCCAGCCGGTCAGGTTCACCTGGCGCCATGTGATCCGGGGCCACCAGGGATGGGACAGGGACACAGCAGCCTGCCATCTGCTCTACCTCCCTGCATGGAAAGTCACCGCTTTTTTTCCTAGATGAGGACTGGATTTCATGTATTTGCAAGGATTGTATAGAGATTCCTTGGCACGCAGCTGAAGCATTGTGCATCATAAACAATCGTGCTTTATAAAACAGTGTGTGGTTGTCTTTTTTGTTATCCTTTGTTGCTGCCCTCCTCCAACCTCTTTGCAACCGCTTCCAGTCTACAGGCTTGCACTCCAGGGGCAGTGTATGTCATTGTATTGTCTGCTGATGGTGACATTGGTGGATCATGCCTATAAAATGATCATCACCACAGCCATTTATAGACTGCTGGGAGCGCAAGTGACACAGCCAAGCAATGCAGACACAGGGAGTTTTTTTAACAATTTAAAGTGGAAGTAAAGGTGAGTTTAAAAAAACACTGACAGGTTGGATTCTTATGTCATAAAGGCCGCCTGTCACTGTTTAGGTGCCCACACACCTTGCGATTAACGTACGATAATCGCAAGGTGTGTGGAAGGCGTGCTACCGTTTTTACTGTACGGTCGCACGACTTTTGTCTTACGAACATGTTTGAAAACCAGCTGAGAATCATACGATTTTCGTCTGGTTTGTGGCATGATTGTAAGATAATTGCCGCACGGGCCGGTGTGTGCAAGCGCACATTGCCTGTTCAGCATTGCGGTCATCGGAAGCCCGCCCCTCAGCATCTTCGTGTCCAAGATGGGCAGATCGTACGTTTTTTTAATAAAATTACAACCATCGCAAGATAAAAGTCTTTCGATGGCTGTAAGTACTATGGCCAGCTTTTGTGCGCACTGAAGATGGCAGCAGAGGAAGAGTTCGATGACATCACAGCAGTGGAGGAGATCGACTGTAAGGTAAGTCACCCATGGTGTGCTGATGTGTTGTGCATACTAGCACATTGTGGGAAATACCTCTAATGGACCCACTATTGTGTGTTGATGTGGGCGGTTTACTACCGATGTCACCCCATAACAGGAAGTGCCTGAACAAAGTCCTTCGTGGCAGGAAATATTAAATAATACGTTTTGGATTGACATTAACATGTTAAAGTTTTTAGTGATAGCATTTACATCTACTTTCAGGGTAGGTTCACACCTGAGCGACTCCTGACCGCGCGGCAATCGTGCACAAAACGGCGCGGATTGCCGGGCACTCACGGAGTCGCCGATTGCGTTGGAGGTGCCATTATTTTCTAATGGCACCCCAGTCGCGCCGGCCGGATTGCGCAGTTTACTGTCGCGATCCCGCCCGTGCAATTGAACACGATCGCAGCTAAAAAAAAAGCTGCGTGTTGTGTGTCACAAAAAAAAGGTACTTGTACCGGTTTTTTTAGCTATTGCCGCGCGGATGTAACCCCATTGAAATCAATGGGACTGCGCGACAACGGTTGTGTGCACTAGCGCGGTCCTGGGACGCTCGTCCTTGGTGTTGCTTAGGTCTGAACCTAGCCTTAAGGACAATTATTTTGCAGTTTAATAAACGCACACACACCACCACCCCCCCGGGAAATATTTACCTCCATCTCATATTCAGCAATATGCATTGTGTGGCCCCTAATTGCAGCTGCGCAGCCTTTTGTCCATAGCCACCGAAGCCCCATTTTTCCCATAAGGCTGGGTTCACACCTGGGCGTACTATAGGCACGTTTTTTCAGCTCGTTTTTTAGCACGTTTTTTAGTTCGCTGAAACGCGCGTTCGACGCCCGTTTTTATACCTGGCCGTATGATTTTTATTTTTTCATTTATTTTCTCTTTTTTGCAGGTTTTTTTTTTTTAAAACTTTCAAACTTCCCGTTGGTTCCGCCCCCTGCGATGCGGACGCTCGCAAGGGACGGAACCCGGAAGATGGCAGTGGCCAGGGGGACACAGCGGGGATCGCGGACAAGGTAAGACCTACGCTATATTCCCGAGTGTTGCTCGGGGTTAACGCTTTGTTAACCCCGAGCCACACTCGGGAATACCAATGCATACGCACGGAAATACGCCCCAAAGAAGCTCCTGTACTTGTTTGGGCGTAGGGCGTTTTTCAGCGCTCTTCCACGCGCTGAAATACACCCAGGTGGGAACCATGCCCATAGGAAATTATGGGATTTCACTTGCTGAGCATTTTTCAGCGCTGAAAAACGCCCAGGTGTGAACCCAGCCTAAGGCTGGGCTCACACCTTACAACCATCGCAGGACTTTTGTCTTGCGATGGCTGTAAGGTACTTAAAAAAACGTACGATCTGCCTATGTTGCATAGGCAGATCGTACTTGCGATGATCACAAGCCACGCCCCCTGAGGGGCGGGCTTCCGATGACCGCACTGCCGAACAGGCAGTGTGCGCTTGCGCACACGGGCCCGTACGGCTGTTATCGTATGGACATGCCACAAACCCGCCGAACATCGTACGATGCTCGGCGGGTTTTCGAACATGTCCGTAAGTTTAAAGTCGTGCGACCTTACAGTAGTAGAGGTTGCACGGCTTCCAGACACCTTACGATAATCGTACGCTCGCGGGATTTCCCGCGATTATCGTAAGGTGTGTGGGCACCCTAAGACCTTATTCACACAGCTACCCAGATAGCTACCCAATTGAGCTGCAAGTTTGAAAATGACTTGCTATAGTATTGCAGACTTGCCAAGCTTCACAATTTTGTTGCACAATTACAGCAATTCTGCTTTGCAAGTCTCCAGATCAACATGCTTTGCAAAAGTGCTGTACACTTGCAGAGCTCTTGCTAAGACCTGCAGGACTCTTACTTAGACTTGCCAGGCAAATTTGCTACAAATTCTAAAAGTGTCAACTGGAACTTGTGCTGCAAGTGTTCTGCAAGTCTACAACTTGCCAGGAATATGTGCAGCAAGTTAGAAAGAATTACAATTTAACCCTGCCACAAGTTTGTGGTAAGTTATCCTTGCTATCGGGGTAAGTGTCAGCCTGTACAGATCCGTGCTGCGTGCATGGCTGTATCGGCCGTTTCTGGGTACGACAGGTGCTGCGTGTGATTGTACGCATACAGCTACATGAGCTTCTTTGCTGCCCATAGGCCAGTCCATTGAAATGAATGGGCTGCCCTATGCTGACACGCAAATAGGCGTGTGAATGGGCCCTGCAATCGGCGATGATTTAGGCCTCATTCACACTGCCGCACGTATACGCGCATCCGTGCGTATTGTACCATATGCAACCTATGCAAATAAATGGCTCCATACACACAGCTGCGTATAGAGCCGTATATTTGCGTAGCGTATATATGCGCAAAAACAGAATGGAACAGAGATGCGTCCGGGCAGCGTATTTCTGCGTATTTACGTGCATATGCGCGTGTTTACGCACATATACGCATCTATACGCGCGTACATGCATATAGCACATTAAAAAATTCCATTACGAGTGATGCGTTCTGGGATTGCATATAGTGCACACATATACGCTCGTATATACGCAATATACAATTTAGCTTGCGTTGTGTGTGAATGAGGCCTTAAAAAGTTTTGCAGTCTTGTGATTTACATGTGCCTGGACATTTTATGCAATTCAAAGCAATTTTTACTAAGCCATTTTTTTCTCAGAAACTATTAAAAAAAACTAAACCTAAAGGCCGTACATCCTGTTTCCTGCTGTAGGAAATATAGTGCAGTTTATAGTTTGGCGCTGTTATTGTTATCTGGTTGTTATTTATGGGCTCTGTATCTTCATAAAAGATTTACTGCCGTTCAACAATATTATCTATATTTTCAACAGGATAATTGGAACTAAGAGAAAAAAACGATCCTCTAGAGATCCGACAATGACAAAATTAACCCCTTAAATGTACAATGCCTGTCCACATGGTCTATAACCAACACGAAATTGCAAAGAAACAATTGTCGGTTCAAATAGAAAAAACGACCACAGAGGTTACTAAAGACCGAGACAGGCAAGGAAGTAAAACATGGAAAAAAGTTTATTCAAACATGTAAATACATAACACCATCATTGTGAACCTGACCATAGATCATTAAAATAATAGATAACGTTCTCCACAGACCTCATTCACACTCACATACTGTAAATAATTAAAGGAGAATTATGAGGCAAGTGATTTTCACTCAGCCTCAAAATCTGAGCCGACCTGTGACAATGAAACTGTCACAGGTCGGCTCAGTAGATCGGGAAGTGAGCCAACACATGCTGTCGCTCACTCACTTCTTGATCTATCCCTGCAGAGAGCCGTGACTGTCACTCACGGCTCCCTGCAGGGATTCCCACCCTCCCCGCTCCGATCCTCCAGTGCTGACTGGTGGAACGGACGGGGGAGGGGGCAGGCACAGCTGGCTCTGCCTCTGGATAGGCAAGTCCAGTTGTCACTCACGCAGCTGGGTGGATCCAGACAGCATTCTCGGGATCAGTTCCGTCTGCGGCATCTCCGCTCGCGGTATACTTTGCTTTGGGTGACGGGAGAACGCTAGTTTGCGTTCTCCCGTGACCCTTAGGAGAACTATGGGGATAAGCCCTGACCCCATAGTTCTCCTTTAAGTCTTAATTGCTGTAAAGGAATTGACAAATAATGGTATTCAATGTGTCATCGAGGATTCCCGAAACATGAGAAAAAACAAACAGATTGCTTTCAAGAAGAAACGAAGTAGCAAGTTCTCTCAAAAAATGATACTGTTGTTGGATATTGCCCCTGAAGTACTTCTCATAAGGTCATTGAACCAAAACGTGCTATGATCGCCACTCGTGCCTCAGCCCTTGCAGGTGAGCAGTCTAAATGAACAGCGTCCTTGCCAAACTGGTTAGACCACAAATAGACAAGCCGGCATAGAACAATCACTCTAAATGAAACTGATGTGCTACCTGTGTATTTGGCAGTCCCAGATCATTGTGGTAGTATATCAATGAAAATGTTCATGAGCAACATCTTTGGGGCAGGAAGCATCCAGCATCTCTCCATATAGTTGTGAGAAGATGTCTGCATATGGTAATTGGCAATCTTATTCACGCTTGTGGTGCTCTAATTCCTGTTCTCAATGTCCATATATCGATAGTTCATCTGTCCACTGAAATGAAAGTTAGGTTTACTGCCCCCCAATACAAGGATATTTGATCATGATCGCCGGTCTTATAGTCTATGTCCATAAGTCATTCCTCAATTGCAGGTATATCATCCATGTGTAGCAACAATGTGGTAAGCCGTCCGACACACGTAACACGTCTACGCGTTTCGCCCCTCCCACATCAGGGCTTTGTCAGGACATGGACTATCGAGAGCTGATGCACGAGTGGCGATCATAGGATCATAGCTAGTTTTGGTTCAATGAGGTTATACCTTATGAGAAGAAGTACTTTAGTGGCAATATCCAACAACAGTATCATTTTTTGAGAGAACTTGCTACTTCGTTTCTTCTTCTTGAAAGCAATCTGTTTGTTTTTTCTCATGTTTTGGGAATCCTCAATGACACATTGAATACCATTATTTGTCAATTCCTTTACAGCAATTAAGACTTAAAGTGACATTACACCCTTAGATTTTTTAAAGTAAAACAATACTGTAATGTGTGCCTTACTGTAATCCATGGTTGTTTCCCTTCTCTTTGCTGCTCTTCCTTTTAAATCTGTATCTGTTCTCATGCTCTGCAGAACTTCTGTTTTGCAGCCGACTACCTTGTCTCTGAAATGGATACATGCTGTCTGTGTATAGGTTTGCAACCTGAGCCAGCACTACAGGAAGAGGCAGTCAGCTGCAAAGGGAAGTTCACCCTAAGCATGAGAAGACATGAGGATTTAAAAGGGAGAGCAGCAAAGAGAAGGGAAACAACCATGGACTACAGTAAGGCACACATTACAGTATTGGTTTATGTTAAAAAATCTGAGGGTTTAATGTCACTTTAATCATTTACACGTGTGGGGCCGATCTTGGGTGTATGTGAGTGTGAATGAGGTCTGTGGACAACGTTATCTATTATTTTAATGATCTATGGTCAGGTTCACAATGATGGTGTTATGTATTTACATGTTTGAATAAACTTTTTTCCATTTTTTAATCCTTGCCTGTCTCGGTCTTCAGTAACCTCTGTGGTCGGTTTTTCTATTTGAACCGACAATTGTTTCTTTGCATAATGGGAACTAAGACCTGTGGCTTTAATACCAACAAAGAAAAAAAAATGTAACCTTTTCTTATTTAGCAGTGCTTGTGCAAGGCTTGTATCTGAACAAATACTGAAAGCTTTGCTGAGGAGAATGTCGATGCCGCCATTTCTGTTTTTTACAAGGCCCTAAACATCAAATGTGAAGTTCATGAACAATTTTGTTGTGAGAAATCTGTCTCACAGTAGCAGAGCCATACCTATAAAGAGACAGCCTAAGTTGGTTGCCTCAAGCGGCATCTCATTGGGTCATGTGGTGGTGGGGCCGGAGGTATGCCTGCAGCCCCCTTTCTGGCCAGAGCGTCCCAGGTTAGTAAGAGCTCCTAGAAACCTGTAACACTCTGGGCAGCATCCCGCCCAGCTCACTGACGTCACTGGTTGCCAGGAGCTAAACGGCAAACTCTGGCTGGCATCCCACCCAGCTCCTGACAACCAGTGACGTCCGTGATCTGGGCAGGATGTCGTGTACCATAAACCGCTACCCCCCTTCCCAAACGTGCACCACAAGCGGCCACCACTGCCCCCTCTTCCCCCTGGACGTGCACCAAGCGAAACTGAACCCCCCAATTCCCCAGCCACAGGCGGTGAGACTCCCCTGCACAGTAGGGTGATAAATGGTGCAGCTTGCAACAGATTCATGTATGTGGATGAAGGAATCACCAGCAATCACAGGATTCAAAGCGTGAATATCCTATTCGTTATTTATTGAACATGCACATATGTCATTCAAGCTATATGCAGGGGCCATGCAGGTTCCCTTCCTCAGGCTGACATAGTGACACCATAAGGAGTGCAGGTGATACACAACAACACTGTAGATTCATGTATTTGCATGTGTGTATGAATCTGTCCTAGATTTATCTCTGAAGAATTTTGTTATGGAATTGTCTCAAAGATTCAACACAATACTTACAAATGCAACACAATTTACTCCAATGGAAGAAGTCTTACGTACCTCCACTTTCCTTATCACAGATTTGTGGTATTTGTTTAAGAATTTGTCGCAGCCATAGTGACACAATGTAAACTATCGCACATAAATACCTGATTTTGTGACATGCGTCGGAACTAGCAATGGAACTTTCGCAAGGGTTTCATGAATTAGGTGCGTTCCTTTCCAAGGCCCGTTCACACCAGGGCGGATTTATCCGCGCTGAACCGCCGACATGAACGATCCCATACATTCCTATAGGGACCGTACATGCAATCGCGTGACTCCGCACAATCTAAACCCGTCTGCCCCCCGAAATGCTTCCTGAGCCTTTTTTTTCACGGATTCCATACAGATTTGAATAAAAACACGCTGATCATCGCTTCTTTGTGCATTTTTTATTAAGTTTCAGCGCTGAAACGCAAATAAAAATGCCCAAAACCGCCCTTTTAAAATTCGAGTGGAAACCGTGCTGAAACACATCCGCCCTGGTGTGAATGGGGCATCATAGAACCATACTACCAGAAAAGTGTCACAACTTCTATATTGAATCACAGCCAAAATCTCTTAATTATACTGCAACATGGGATTAACCATATACTCTGTTTGAAATCAATGAGCTTAAAGGCAAAGTCCACCTTTTAGAAAAAAATAATAACTCCTTGATCAAAGAAAAAAGTGCATGTGTTATTATTTTGCAATGGAGCCAGCAAAGCATTGCAACTGCAATCAGTGGATAGCAGATGCCATATTCTGGCTCCTACAGATTCTTCTTCCCGTCTATGTCCATACCTTGGTACAGACATTACAGTAATGGGGGTGGGAGGAAGAATGTATAGACTACAAGTGCAGTGAGAACTACAAGTCTCTCTGCCGTGGTAGCCGATGGGATTTGTAGTTTCTCCATTCACAGCTCCTGCCAAAGGATCTGTGAATCAATTATGTGGCTCCGCCCATTAATTAAAAAATCCACACCAGCCTGTGGAGAGAAGAACCTCGTTGTGATCTGACCAGGTTTCATGTTACACCCTGCAGTGGTATACACTATGTATAGAACTTGATGACCCAGGAACCTTAGACCGCTGGAGCAGAGGGGAGAGAGGATCCAGGGACCGGTATAACAGCTAGCCGTCTTGGAGTAGGAGTGAGTATAACTTTTTTTATTTTAATCCCTAGAGGAAGACGAGCAGTTAACCCTTGCAGTGCGAAGGTAGCACCACTGCAAGGGTTAATACAATATTTTCCCCAGAATTGTTCTTTAAATCTTGAAAACAAATGTTCATACCTCTGATAATCATTGAAGAGACTGGATGCAAACTAGCCCCAACTTTTATATTGTTTGCAAATGCACTGGACTGAAACCTAGCATCCAGGTACCAGGATACAGAATCCTTGCCAGACACTGAACACAAGCTCCAAGACATACTGGAATACACTCACTAGGCCACTCAGCATGCTCTGCATGTTGATCCTGCTGTTAAAATGAATAATGCAACTTAATATTTAACAATGTCACAGATGTTTCACCTTTGGCAAAATGCAATTTAGAGGATTATACAATTACAAACGGTCTTGGCCATAGTGGATAAGTAGGAGAAATTGAGTTCTCTTTACAAGGAACATTTAAATTGACATTAAACCCTCAGATTTGTTAACATAAACCAATACTG
>NW_017306781.1:979632-1100141 GCF_000935625.1 Nanorana parkeri | reverse complement strand
AAATTGATCATGGCTGGGAATGACTAAATCGTATCATGTTCTTGATCATGCATGGTCAATGTTTAAAGGGATAAAACAATATTCAGAAAAGATTTTCATGTCCCTTTAATAGTGAAGAAGACTACAGCACAGCAACCAGAAATGGCAACGGTGGCAATTGTGCTGCGAACGTACGTAACTTCGTCCGTTCGTGCGCACGTTCGGCAAGCATACGCATTTCCGAATTCTATATCCGAATCCCGAAACCGAAATCCGAATCTGAAATTCGTTTCCGAAATCCGAATCCGAACACAATCCGAACCCGAATCCGAACAAAATACGAAACCGAATCCGAAACATGAAACGAAACACACAGAGTACCCGAAATGAGAAAAACTAAACAAACGAAATCCGAAACGAAACGAAACATAACGAATTTTTTCCGGCTGCACATGTCTACCGCGTACTTCCAAAGAGAAGAACAGGCTGCTGCATGCAATCACACGCAGCACCTGTCCTTCCGGGAACGGCCTGATACAGCTGTGCACGCCGCACAGATCTGTACAGGCCGAATCTAAGCAGTGTGAATGAGGCCTTACTGCTTCCATAGGAATTAAGAGGCTACAAGAGGCTAAGTAACAGCCAGGTGCTGCTAATCAAATGCCCTTAACTGATCATCAGCAAGTGAAACCACCTCTATAAAAGCTCAACTTTGCTAGTCTGGAGCATTCAGGTGTGTGTTAACACAATGCGAAGGAGGCAAGATATCAGCAATGATCTTACGCTGGTTCACACCTGGCAGTTTTACAGCGCTGATCGACGCGCTTTAAAACGCTCAGCATGTGAAAACCAATAATTGCCTATGGGCATGGTTCCCACCTGGGCGTAGCAACGCGCTGAAAAATAGCCTTTGCCCAAAGAAGTACAGGAGCTTCTTTGGGGTGTATTTTCCACGTGTATCCATTAGGATACAGCCGGATAGCCCTCGTTTCTTTTACCGCAAATCGCTGTAAAACCGCCTGGCACGAAACACGCGGCAAATGCGCATATTCCGTATGCCCAGGTGTGAACCCAGCCTTAGAGAAGTAATTGTTGCTGCCCATCAGACTGGGAAGATTTATAAGGCTATTGCTAAACAATGTAAAGTCCATCATTCTACAGTGAGAAAAGGTTATTCACAAGTGGAAAGTGGAAAGATAGTTGCCAATCTTCCCAGGACTGGATGCCTCAGCAAATTCACCCCAAGATCAGACTTTGCAATGCTCAGAGAAATTGCAATAAACCCTAGAGTTACATCTCAAACTCTACAGGCCTCAGCTAGCATGATAAATGTTAAAGTTCATGACAGTGCAATTAGAAAAAGACAGAACCAGTATGGTTTGTTTGGACGGGTTGCCAGGAGAAAGCCATTTCTCTCTAAAAAGAACATGGCAACATGGCTTAGGTTTGCAAAGTTGCATCTGAACAAAACACAAGTCTTCTGGAACAATGCCCTCTGAAAAGATGAGACCAAGTGAAGATGTTTGGCCATAATGCACAGCGCCACGTTTGGCAAAAAAACAACCCAGCATATCAGCACAAACTCCTCATACCAACTGTCAAGCACTCTTGACCCTACAGCAGAGTAGGCTCAGATTTTATTTAACCAAACCAATTCACCTGCTTCCACTTTTACTGCAGTTGGTCTGCACCCACAATTCGCCACAGTGGTCTTAGCATGCCGCATTAATTTATTTATATCTTAAATATGTGCATCTTGTTACAAAGGTTTGTGGTTTTAGGACGTGCTAAAACTGGGGTCATGCTTTTGTGGGTGTATCTACAAATGGGGGGTTGTGTTTAGAAGTGGGCATGGTCTGTAGGGTGTCCCTGAATTTCATTTTGATCATATGGTAACCTTAACATAGGTTCATCAACCATTCACATGTGTTGTGCTGTGATTGGTAGTGTTGCTGCTGGGTGGTGGTGTTCTTGAATAGGGAAGTGTTCTTCCTGGAAAAGCTACATGGTTGTGATGTGGTTTCCTCTCTGTGAGTTCCTTCAGTCCAAACGCCATCTTGACTGGTAAGAGTCATATCTGTAGCAGCTTTCCAAGAAGTCACAAGGAACATCTGCCCATTCAGCATGTCATTGTTATTTCTATCCAGCCTGGGCTTACTGTACATGGAAACTAAGCAAGACCAGAAAATATACTACTATGTATACTTGTTCACTAGTCATGTCCCGAGCACATTGGAAACAGAACATTAAAGCAATCAGCATGTTTCCCAATGTATTGTAAAATGACACATTCCTAATAAGATTCTTTGCACTTCAATTAACAATCTTGAATCATATGTTTGAATGATGGGTCCACTACGCATAGGCAGTGGCACCACAATAGCTATAGCTGCTTTAAGGGTTGAAAATTGGGCAGCAACTTTATTTATAACATATTTAGCAATATTGTCTAAAATCCTGTATTTCCTTTCGTGCTCCAAATATGAAAATATTATTTACAAGTTAATTCATCTGCAAGATTGTTTACTGTCCTTAGTTTGTAGAAGCACCATGTTAGACGTAAACAACCTATATGAACTGTTGTTACCTCAACAGATACCAACAGAAACAAGATGTTTCCCGCCCCTCCCCACACACTGCCAGAAGCCTTCCGATTGGCTGACAGAGCACCCAGAGCAGCTCCCTGGATGGCATCAGAGCGCTAGCCACAGCTCCCTCCCATCCGCCCGCACGCGCCCGCAAGCCTGGCTCCCTGGACGGCAGAGCGGACAGCTGCAGCCAGGTAAGACATCCCCCGAAAATAAGACCTAGTGTCTTTTTTCGTAGAAAAAAAAATATAAGACACTGTGTTATTTTCGGGGAAACACGGTAGATAGTCATGTTTCCACCAAGCTTAGAGCATATACAGTATATTGTATTAAGATGGCCATACACCCTTGTTCAATTTTCGTTCAAACAGCCCATTATGCACAGACCAATGTAGTTTGCAATTATCGTTCGTCAGCACCACTAACTGGCCAATTTTCGCCGATTGGAAGACCAAATTTTTGTTGTGCATGTGCAGTTTTCATTGTGCGATTTTTGTTGTACAAAAACGCCACTAATCTGTCGATTTTTGTCCAACTGGACGAAAATTTTCTAGGCTGCTTAAAAGACGAAAATCGGCCAGTTGTACTGTTGTTCGCTTCACAACTCCTCGGGATCATTGTTTCTGGTGATAGGTTCTCATCGAAATAAATGCTGCAACTTATTGTCAATTTGTCAGTCTTTGGGTGGAGGATTCTGTATCCCTTACTTTGTTCACTATAGCCTTTCAGAATACCTTCAATGGCTGTGTTCTCCAACTTGGATTGTTTCTCATTTAGAATATAGGCATAGATACTACCAAAACCCTACAATAACAGTGCCATATGATTATTATTATACAGGATGTATATAGCGCCAACAGTTTGCGCAGCGCTTTACTATATAAGGAAGCCATTACAATCACAATACAATTCAAGACAAGATGGTAAGGAGGGCCCTGCCCATGAGGGCTTACAATCTAAAAAGGAGGGACAAGTGATACATGAGGAGGTAGCTGTGTGGGGATAAATTGTTTGAGAAAATTATTGTTCAGTGGTCAGGTTCAGGTGGGATAGGCTCCCCTGAAGAGATGAGACTTAAGGAATCGCCTAAAGGCAGTCAGAGTGGGAGATAGTCGGACAGGTTGGGTTAAAGAGTTCCATAGAATGGGAGAGACTCTACTGAAGTCTTGGAGGCGAGCATAGGAGGAGTTGACGAGGGAGCTGGAAAGCAGAAGGTCTTTTGAAGAGCGGAGGGGACGGTTAGGATGATGTTAATATTGTATGTGTGTTGAGTTTGATGAGCTTTCCCTATTAGGACTATTTTGTTTGTCTATTTTTACATGTATCTTGTCTGTTTTACAGCTATGTAAGTGTACTGTCTCACATCACCTAATGTTGATGCATCTTTTGAAGCTTGTCTGTACTGACTCTAGTAGGTTCAGTCGGGAACAAAGTCAAGTTTTCTGTAGAGATACTGTACATTGGATAGATAAATCAACAAAAACTGACTACAAAAAGAGAAATATAAGATAACATAAGGTTAGGAAGTAAGAGAGAAAATCAAGGGAAGTTAGAGAAGGATGGGGTAGATTGCAACATTTAGTCTATCTTTCTTCAGAGTACATTTTGTTTAGGATTTGTATGTTTGTTTTATTAGAGCTAGTAACTCTAGGTTTGTTCCTTCTTCCCAATATCAGCACCTCCAGCTCCAAGATCCACTGTTGTTTCCTCAACAGGTCATCAGGAAGAAGATTTGCCCTGGTGTACTTTTTCACCTTTTGCAACCTGTTTTTCTCTTCTGTTTGTAATTTCCTCTAATTCTACTTCCCCTTTTTCCCCACTCTTCCCACCCATTGTTGTTTGGTGGGGTGAGTTATTTTTAACTACTTTATTCTACTTAGTGTAATTTACCCCTGAAATGGTTAGGCATGGATGCCTGAAGTTCTTTCTCTGACTTGGTGCATGATGTTCCTTCAGTTGGCGCAATGATGTGTTATACTGTTTCAGATTTTGCTGAAACTAATGTCATGTTAATGTGGATGTTACGTGGCTAACGTTTCCACTTTGGATCATTAAATCCAACTGTGTCTGGAGGTCACATGTTAAAGTTTTTGTAGTTATCTGTGCATGTCCCAAATAAAGAATTTTTTAAAAAAAGAAACAATATTTACACTTTAAAGTATATACTGTAGATAGTCAGGTTTCTGCCCAGTTTAGAATATATACAGTATATTGTATTAGAAAGATCCAGCCAGGTAGAGCAGTTTTTAATCCAATGCCCTGTGTTGCATTGCTTTCCCTGCATGCTTGTATAATAAAAAAATTTGACTTTCCAATTCGCTTCAGCAGTCAATGTTATTAACCCCTTCATGACTGAGCTTGTTTTTAGTTTCTGTTCGTAAATGACTGACACACTTTTGACATTTTTGCTGTGTGATTCTTCCACTTCAGTAATATACTTTCTTACAAAGTGCACCCACACATATTATATATTGTTTTTTAGAGGACAGATAGGGCTACATATTTATATCACATATGTGTGTCTAACGCCTCACTTAGGACAAATAAAATATAAATAAGTTTTGATTTGTAGTATTTTTTTACAAAACCAGCTAAAAAAAAAGCACAGCTAAAAAAAATGTAATAAATACATTAATTTATTTGTCCCTTATTTTTTATTTTTTTACACTTATTTTTGAATTTTTTTACACTTTTCACAATTTTCTTTTTTTTTTACACTTTTCACTATTTTTTTAAACTTAAAAATGTTATTTTATTTATTTAATTATATCAAGCAGTTATTGTGAATTAATCTCACTATTACTGCTTGATAAATTAATACATTTATTGTTATTATCAGGCTGCTTTCAACTTCAGAACAGCCGATAATAAGTAACACTGATCCTGCAGCAATTCAGGATTCAGCTGTCACTAGTTTTCTGATTGTTGCAACAATGATCAGCAAACTGAAACATTCTTCTTTCAGGAATAGATACATTATAGGAATAGACACATTATGTATCTATTCCTGAAAGTGAAAGAAAAAAAAAAAGCCAGTATAGCTTGAGAGAGATATCTCTCGATCTATACGAGCTGTCAGAATGCCGGCAAAAGCCTGCATGTGTGCCCGCTCTGCTTTGATTCTCAGACACCCGATATTAAGGTATCGGGTGTCTGAAAAAGGTTAACCCTTTCATTAATGGATGCCTCTAAACTGAGGGATACATTAATAAATGGTAACGGCTGATTCTCAGCGGTTACCAGCCTTCTAGTGCAGCAAATAACTTGTCACGTACAGTGTACGTGACAAGTCATTTGGTCCCTTTGTGTCGGGACGTACAGTGTACGTCTCCCGTCACGAAAGGGTTAAAACCCCTCAGTTTGGGTTTTTCTGTTGACACTGCCCATGTGGCTGTAATGGGACTTGAAGATGGGAGTGTGGCCCTCATATAGACATTGTTGAGGCAAATTAAACATAGAAAAGATTTGTGCATCTGAGGATAACAAATATTCACCACTGTATTACTAAGGGTTGGAGAGGTTGCTTTTCACACTGACCTAAAACCCCTGTGTAGTCTCCAGTCAGACACATTGGAGGAGCTGTTGATGGAATCTCAGCATATATATCGACACGAGGCGATGGTATTTGAAAAGATTGACATATGCTTTATTCGTGCACGGGAGAACTTAATACAGAAATAAGAGTTTAGGACTGTCCTTCACTCATCTAGTATAAGTCTCTCAAACTTAGCCCCCCCCCATCTTGGGTTTTATACAATTCCATAAGACAGCCTTCTGTTGAGTAATTTCTGTTCTTAGGTGCTGTTGAATCACTTCAGTCACAAGATGAGGAGAACTTCCTTAATTCTGTTTTTCCGTGTACGTTTGCTTAATTAGTATGCAGGAAACTGTAGCTTTGTAGTTTAAGCTGATCTTGCAGTTTTGTAGAGCTTGGTGTCACTCGAGAAAGCACACATATTAGTATGGTATAATTTAAAACATATTAATTAATTCACTTCTGTAATCATTCATTTCACATTTCCCTCCTGTTTAAAATGTTTTACAGCATCAAAATTCATATTCTCCCTTATGGGTTTTCGTATAAATTTATCACGGTGAGGGGATCTGCTTTATCTTATATTGATGTATTTGTTTCATCATATGGTTCAGTTTGTGGGATCAGCTGATACATTACGTCAGCAGTAGCCTTGTCAACTGCACGAGACACTAGGCCTTTCATACAAGGTACGATGCAACAGCCCAGACAGACCAGTACTGATAGGATCCCTACAATGGCTATTAAGAACAAGGTTATGTGTGCTGCCCAGCGCCCGAACATACCTTCCATCCAGGAGGTCCACGGATTACTGATCCCACTGTTCTCTGCTAACTCCAACGATAGCATCTCTAAGCCCTTCAATGCTCGAGAGACGCTGCCATTAGGTGCAGTGTTATTGGGGATATACGTGCAACATGAGGTTCCAAACATGGCGCAAACACCTCCTTCCTCAGCTAGAAGCATATCAAGTGCCATTCTATTCTGCCATGCTACCAATGACGTGGCGTCTAGCTGTTCGGCGAGACCTTTAACTGCGTCTCTCGTGTAATTGACAAATCGCTGCTGATTATAATATATATAGTTAATCCAGTCTATATTTTTATTAATTGTTATTATAGGGATTAATGACTCAAACCCTGCAGAAATTTGATTTCTTGCTTTGAATTCATCCGTCACTCTCCGTGGTACACCAATAGCATCAATATAAACTCTATTATCAAAACTTCCTTGGGGAGCTGCTCTCTTACCCCTGTGATGATCTTTTTGGTATTTGACTATCATTTTATTAATACCTTCTCCTCCTTGTCCGGACATTATCAGAAATGGGTGTATTAATTTTACCAGGGCACAAGTACCTGACCATGTTTTCGATAAGGTGGGTCTCAATTTACTATCTCCGCATATCCACTATGTGTCTGCTAGGGATAAAGTCTGATTAGAAAACATATTAGGTTTGTACGTGCCGCTGGATGACACTTGGTGGGTCAGGTCACAATATCTGAAAGACAACCCTGGGTTATTGGTGTTGTTAAAACAGACATAATTACCTTTAAACATTGTTACCCCGGTGGGTTTGGATTTCATAGTGGTTCTGGGAAAAATTTCATGTGTCACCAAAGCTGCTAATCTGTAGAGGGACCTGGGAAGCACTGGTTTATCCCCTTGCCATATTCCTTCATTGTCCTGCGTGTAACCTTTGCGCGCCCACTGTTGTTGTTCAGTGTGAGGGGCATTACCTTGCATTTCTTTCAAAATGCCATGTGTTATAGCTAATGCCTCTTTAAGGCATATAGTCTGTGGTTTGCCTTGAGCAGTCTGTTTGGCTGCTTCGTCTACCTTCCTGTTTCCTATAGAAACCTCATCCTGTCCAGTAGTATGCGCTACACATTTACAGATTGCCAGCTCTACAGGCAGAAGTATACTTTGTAGTAAATCAATTAGTAATTGTTTGTGTTTTACAGGTTTACCCGTGGCAGTCACCATCCCTCTCCTTTTCCATTGTGCAGCGAAAGTATGTGTTGAAGAAAAAGCATATTGACTGTCTGTATATATTGTCACTCTCTTGTCTGTTCCTAGAATACAGGCTCGTGTCAAGGCTATTAATTCAGCAGCCTGTGCAGAATGGTGGCTGGGCAGGTTGCCCTGCTCTATTATTTCGGTTTGTGTTACTACAGCATACCCCACTTTGTTATTACCGTATTCATCTTTGGAGCTGGAACCGTCCACAAACAGTGTCAGGTCAGGGTCAGAGAGTGGAGTATCCTGTAGGTCCTGTCTAGGCAAACCGGTGTGTTGTGTATGTTCAATACAATCATGTTCCTCACCATCCATTTGTGTGGGTAGCAGTGTTGCAGGGTTAAGAGTAGTACATCTTTCTATTGTTATGTGTGGTTGCCCCAGCAGTGATGCTGTGCAGTACAAGTGGCGTGCCGGGGACATCAATGTCATTTTGTCTTCTAATAACAACGCCTTTACCGCATGGGGCACTAGGAGTAATAAATCATGGTACAGTACCAAAGTGGCTGTTACTTTTACTGCCATAGCAGCTGCTACTACTGCTTGCACACAGTGAGGTAAACCTTTTGCTACTGCATCCAGGGGGGCGGAATAGTATCCTAGCTGTCTCATTTTCCCCTCCTAGGATTGACAGATTACACTAGTCATAAACCCGTTTTTACAGTCTACCGTCTGTACAAATTGCTTTGTGTAATCTGGGTTTGCAAGAACTACATCAGTGACAATTAGCCTCTTTGCATTTTCATTGGTAATAATTTCTAACACAGCTTGTAGCCTAATAATTCGATTAAGCATATAAATAGAAGTTCTGTAGCCATATGACCCATCCTCCGCCCAAGTGGTGGGACCATAACAATACGCAGGCGAGGCCATTCATTATCTTTCCAATGTCCTATCTGTAGGTCAGAGGCCCTTCTTTTCCTCACTCTCGCAATATGCACATTGATTCCTACACAATTTTACCCCTTGGGGGTTATTTACTAACTTAAACACACGCACGTACCAGGTGCGTGTGATCTTCACACAGCAAAACGTATTTATCAACAAAAAAGTCTCCAAAGCACACTTCCACCAATGTCATACATGGAAAAATCATGCACACGACGCATATACAATGCCGCTCCACAGCTCAGACAAAAATGGCCAGCCCATGCATCCACATTCCTGCACTCATCAACACAAGCAACACAACACAGAGCCAACTCACACAACATCACCCTGCAATTCATGCAGAGCCCAGCACAACACACCTGCTGGGTGTGTACATACTACAACGGTATTCAGATTTCCCCAATTATTCTATTTGCAGCATTTCCTGCTTTTATAAATCTTCTGACAGTGCAGCTGCCAGCAACTAACTTCCCTTTTTCTATTTCTTTTACATGTTACTTCTATTCAAGTGGAACTCCTAGTTTATCTTTTTTTTTTTTCAAGATTTCCAGAAAACCCATAGTGCTGTTTCCATCATTTGCACGGTTTTGTAAATCTTGGATCTAGATCATACATGTATGTTTCATCATTAGTGAATTTAGGGCCCTTGTGACAACAACAACAGGTATCTCCCATTATTTCTTCCTTTGTTACGTGCACAGTAAGGACATTTTTTGTTACAGAGTCTGTCCTTGACTTTCTACGACTCACAAACCTCCTAGTGACTCACAGTTCTAAATCTGTCAACAATACTTCGTTACAGAAAGTACTTGTTCTTGTCCACTAGGCTCTTGTATATTTTTATCATCAGAGACTTCTCCACAGGTTTACTAAGCTTTAGACACAGTTATGAGGCTGTCTTGGACGCAAGGGTCCGACAAAGTCCCTCTATGTGTCACCTGGAGTCTCTTTTGAATAAAAATATTCCTATCCTTGAGTTCTTTCACCCTGTTTTGCAAGATTGCATCTGCGGGTGCCAGTGGGTCGCTCTGAGCATTCTGCGCTTGCCAATTTCTCGCCACCCCATGCCAGTCTACTCCCATAATGACCCTCAATGCTTGTTCTACTTCTACTGCATTTAATTTTGTTTCTAAATCCTCATCTATCAGCTTCTTTCTTTTTGTGACCGAACCAAAAGGTATTCACTACATGTTGCCTTTTATATAATTCTGCCAACCAAACCTTGGCTTCTGGCAGACCCAATTGTTTCTCTTTTTCCCTATCCCCATTGGCCTCTGTCTTACTCTTAGCTACTAAAGTTTTACAATTTTCAGGATGTAAATGACCATTAAAATGAAACATTTGTCTCCACTTATTTCTGTATTTGATATTGTTCCTACTCTTTCTCTTCATAATGACTTCATCATCGGTTAAATTCAGTTTAGTGCATGCATTTCCCCATGATTGGTGACCCTAATCCTCACCGTTCACACTCTTAGTGTCCCTTGGTTCTTGGAGTATGTACTTCTACTCCTCACAGGTCGTGTCCCTTGGTTCTTGGATTCACTTTGTCAGATAGAACAGTCGCCGTTCCCTTCCGATTTCTATGACCCCAGATAAGTCCTATTGACTTCTATTTAGGGGTCCACGGGCATTGCTGAACCTTTTCCGTCTGTCTATATTATCGGGGTTTTACTACATGAATATTTGATTTTTTAAATTACTAAACTAAATTAGTCATTCACATTTACATATTTAAAACATATTAATTAATTCACTTCTGTAATCATTCATTTCACAGAGCCTTAAGGATTGTTGTTAGTCACAAATCCCTTCATTTGTTCAGTTGTCTTAGCAGTGTAGATTGTTTGCCTTCAGAGCTTCTGTTACAGCTCCTAGCCAGCCTAAAATGAACCCTGTATGCTCAGTATGCTGTGTAGACTTTTACGTACCCGCTCCCTGCTCTCACTGGCTCCAAGACTGGCGCTCACAGCCTCTTCCCCTCTCCGTACTAGAGATCGGAGAACCACTGACATCATTACTGTTGGTTATGTGTTTAGATGAAGCACTGAGTTCTGGAGGAATGCTGAATTAAGTTTTACTTGCTTATAAGGACATTACATGTGAATATACAGGAATACAGCATCAAAAAGTAAACACACAGACTAAAGCATGCATATAGAAATCTAGCATAGACCAGATTTGCACCACAGTGCCATCTACTGCTCAAAAGACAATATTACATCTCTGAATGTCAGTAATACAAATCAGTACATATCAGCATAGGCTGTTGTATTTCCAACAACTACATATAATGTGGGGCCATAGCCCTGCATTTGACGAGATGACACAGAGGGACAGTCCACGGGCCAGAGCAGAGGGGAGACAGGTGAATGCTGACTGCCAGGGGAGTGGGCATCAGGTAAGTAAAAGACCTTCTGAACATACACTTAGACAGAGGCGTAACTAGAAATCACAGGGCCCCATAGCAAAATTTTGTATGGGTCCCCGTGATTGCTAGTTATGCCACTTGCAGAGCCCACTTGATATACGAAACAGCCCACCTGAGAGTGACCCTGCTAAGCCCACCATAGACTCTCTATAGTGGGCTCTGCGGGGTCTCAGATGGGCTGCACACCTCTTACCTTTCAGCTCTGTCCGCCTCTGTAGTCACCGGGCCCTGCCTCCTCTTCTGTCCCTGGGCACCGCCTCCTCTTCTATCGATGGGACCCGCCTCCTCTTACATCACTGGTCCCACCTGCTCTTAGGCTGCTGGCCAGTGATATAAGAGGAGGCGGGGTTGCTCTTAGGCGGGCCCCGCCTCCTCTTTCACTGCCAACGCTGGCCTCTTCTGCCGTAGCTGCTGGCTCTCACTGACACAGCTCCGCAGCGGCTGTGAGGGGAAACGCCGATGCTGAGCTGCGTCAGTGACAGCCAGCACCCTTAAATGCCATAGTGACACACGGCATCAGGGGGATGCCCTGGCCGGGCCCCATAGCGGCCGCCTGGGTCGCTATGGCGATTGTTATGCCACTGCACTTAGACATAAAACAAGCAGTTAACGATTGCAATGCAGTGGTAGCCCCATTTCAAGGGTAGATTTTTTGGCTTTTTTACCTCGAGATGGGCTTTAAAGATATTTGTATTGGGGTGTTGACAGAAAGAATGACAGGCTACCTGAAAGCTTATCTGCTGCTGTTTCAGCCTTCCTCTCTGTGTAACCTGAGCACAGGGCTGTAGCAGCAGAAAAGTTGTTGGCAGTCTGTCATCCCTTAAAGTGACATTAAAGGCAAAAACATTTTGCCCTCCCCCCATGTTAATGTTAGCACTTACCTTAAATTATGTCTCTTTTTCCGATCTTCCTCTTCTTTGCTGATGTTTTCAGCCTTCTCTCCAGCAGTGCGGCGTCTCTCTACGATCCAGCGCTGACTGCTCTGTCCTTCCGATCCAGCGGTGTCTGCATGCGGATGCACGTGTCCAAAGACTTACCTTGCGTCCCTCGTCGCGTCCCTGCCAAAAATAAGAACTGCGCATGCGCGCGCCCCAAGATCCTTTGGGGCCGCTCAAGAAATTTTTCATTTTCGCATGGGACCGCGCACGGAACACAGGGTAAGTCTAAACTGCTGTTTGAGCGTTTTTTGTTTTTTTTTAAAACTGTTTGCATATATCTAATGCTTGCTAGCAGTAGATATATGCAAAAAAACGGAGGGTGTAAATATCATTTAAAGCTGTATCACCAGCAATGTAAGCTAGGGTGATAATTCGTTCCCACTTTCCGGGGACAGTCCCCGGATTGAGGAGACGGTCCCCGGACAAATTATATCCCCGGAAATACAGCCCCCGCCGGCTTTAATAGTAACCGGCGGGTGCTGTATGCAGCTTCTGACAGCGTGGGAGACGGAGGCTGCGCTCGTCGGTGGAGCCAAGGATCAGGTGAGTATTAAAAAAACATATTTTTTTTATATTTTATGTTCCCGGATTCATTTTTAAAATCTGATCATGATAATGTAAGCAGGGAAAGGGGGGAGAGAACTCCTATATATCATCCAGGCTGGCTGGCAGCAATGTCAAAAAGGGTTGTGTGTGGGGAGGAAGCGAGTGGCTGAAGGGAGTTCAGGACTGGTAGGGAAAGAGCCAGGATCCATGGAAAAAGGGCTGAAGGGGGCTAGTGGAAGCAGAAAAGCACATGTGATCAGAGGGGGTGACTAATCAGCAGATTGCAGTGTAATGTTCTTGCAATGTAAGAGGGCATTAAAGAGCAAGAGGTGCGGAGTGAACTCTGGAGGCAGAATCTCCTTCTGGGAACATGAAACTCTGACTAAATCATTATCCTCAATGGAAAGTGAAACTGTGCTAAGAAAATGAAGCCCTAATGGAGCTTATACATTAAAGGAGAACTACGGGGTCAGTGCTTTTCCCCACAGTTCTCCTCAAGGTCACGGCAGGACATAAACTAGCGTCCTCCCATGACCCAAAACTCAGTATACCGCGAGCTCCAAGCACCCAGTTGCGTGATTGACAGCTGGTTCTGCCTATCTAGAGGCAGTGCCAGCTGTACCCGCCCCCTCCCCCATTCGTTCCTACAGTCAGTACTGGAGCATCGGACAGGGGAGGGGGGGAATCCCTGCAGGGAGCCGTGAGTGACTGTCACGTCTCTCTGCAGAAACAGGATCGAGAAGTGCCGACGTGTGACAGTTTAATTGTCACTCGTCGGCTCGAACTATGAGGTTGAGTGAAAATCACTCCCCTTATAGTTCTCCGTTAAGGTCCCATACGCAAGGGCCTTCTGTGGTAAACACATGGGTTATATGGGGAGTAAAAACAATTTTGATGTCTATCCTTTGATCTTTTGCATCCCCCAACCCTACTAGTGATCGTTGCTGTCTCTCTTTTCTACTGGGATATATATAGATCTTTACATTCTAGAAATACAGCTGTGTCACACCTGCATGAAGGAAAGCAAACAGCTGATATCATTGCCTCTTTCTGTGCATTGATTAGAGAACTATTGTCTGGTTTTAAGAGGCGTCAGACTCTAATTTCAAAAAGTAGAAAATGTATTTGACATGTAAGTCAGTTAAAAGTGAGTTAAAAATCCATCAGTTACATTTAAAAGACCAACATTACAAAAACCATTCCCTCAATTCTGCCTCATTGCCCCATTGGTAGATAGTGGTCACATTCACAGTAACACATGTTATTTAATATATTGGGACGCATTAATAATGATAATACATAGATTTAGTTCCTGTGATCACTTATGAGTGGATAGCACATATGTATGCTCCTTGACAGGTGGACTGATATGAATATACTGTACAGTATAATATGGAAAGATAGAGATTGCCGCACGGTATAGGACACAAATTAATATCACGATCAATAACCTTCCGCTCCTTATATATCCCTGCGGTCCCACCACACCTACTATGGGAGGTGGGGAACATTGATCCCCGCGACTTAGAGTGGATTCACACTGGTCTCCAAGCGTTTCAGTGAGTAAGAGAAGGGTATATCTCATAATAATGTCATGTAAGAACATATCATGAATATGTAAATAGTAGGAGTAGTTGATATTAGTTGAATATGTATAAAAACATGCAAGAAATTAATTACGTGTTTGTAATAGATTCTTGCCTCACATTCCCTGAGGAAGCACATTAGCAAAACGCGTCGGGGGTCAGCATACTATTGCCACAGTATAAAAAGCATAAAAATGAATACTGCTTACAAAGATGGACTACATCATACCCAAATGAAATAAGTATTATGGATGCTATAATCAATTTATAGCAAAGTGATGTGGCAAAGAGTCAGAATTGAGGAAATGGTTTTGTAATGTTGTTTTTTTTTAAATGTAACTGATGGATTTTTAACTCTACATGTCAAATAAATGTTCTACTTTATGCTCTACAAATTAGAGTCTGACGTCTCTTAAAACCCCATTGATACTAACTTAGATGTATATTTGCATTTTGGAATGTTCTTACAATATAAATGAGCACTAAAGAGGAAGGGGTGCTGCGTGAAAATGAAGGAAGTAGAGTCTCCTTCTGGGAAAACAGAACTCTGGAGGCAGAATCACCTTCTGAGAAAACAGAACTCTGACTAAAGCATTATCCTCAATGGAAAGTGAAACTGTGCAGAGGATATGAAGCCCTAAATGAGGATTTATTTTAGGGTTCAATGCACAGGGTAATTCTGTGGTGAACACAGGAGTTATATGGGGAGTATAAACATCGTTGGTGCTTCCCAGATGACTTTTTCCTGTGTGTAGGTGTTTCTGGGTTTAGAATCATTTACACGCATTTAGTCATGTAAAACCAGGCTAATCAGACTCAGAATGCGGGAACTTCTTGTTTGTGTAAACGCAGCTAGGCTGAATGCACCTCAACACTGCTAAATGTCTAGGTGTGCATCCAGCCATAGCAAATCATTACATGCTTATAGATACGTTTAGAAATGAGTTCCAAATGCATCTGGGTGCATGTACTTTAATTTCCATGTGATTGCGGCCTAATTGGTATAGGAAAGGAAGGATAGATAGGGAAGGATGGCACTACAGTGCAGTGCGTTGCAGTAAAACACACTTTTCACATGACGTTACCACAACAAGTATGTGGGAAGTCAGCCGTGTATTTAAAAGACTGGAATTCAGGAAGGCCTAACCTGTTCACAGACAAGTCTATGGGGGGAATTCATCAGAACTGGAGCAGACAAAATCTGGAGCATTTGCCCATAGTAACCAATCAGCTTCTCTCTTCAGTTTGATCGGTAAAGCTTTGAAAATGAAAGAAAGAAGCTGATTAATTGCCATAAGTAACACTCCAGATTTTGTCAGCTCCAGTCTTTGTTGTGCTCAGACATAATCTTGTGCATATTTCTTTAACTTTAACCACACCTTCCAGCCAAGCGACAACTTCACAATGTTGTAATAGTGTCACTCAGGACAGCCCTGTAGAAGAAGACACGTTACGTTCAGCTGTTAAATGTGAGTAAATTATCAGATATATGAAAAGTTTTCCTTTAACACAGGCAGGGCTTCTGGTCACATTACTTTTACATTGAATATGTTAAAAAAAAAAAACAGATCGAATGTGATTTGTAGTAATAAAAATCAAATGCAGGGAGAAGCAAATTGTTCTCCTGCTATGTTGCATCGCAACCTGTTAGAAGATACAAAGGGGGTTATTCACATAGCTGCTGAAGGCAGCCGAGTGAATAACCCAGCCGAAGTGAAGTGAGCTGAACTACGTTCGGCTATTCACTCCGGCTCAGTACAGCTGCCTTCAGCCATACATCGTCTGCCTCCGGCTGCACTTCGGTCAGCCGAAGTGCAGAAGGACTTCGAGTCAGCCGATCCAACATCTGGATCGGCTGAGCCGAAGCTCCGGCAGCTCACTCGCTGTCGTTCGCCCCTATTCTCATAGGGGCCAAACGGCAGTAAGTTAATAGCCGAGGGCCGCTGCTCAGCTTGGCTTTTCTGCTCGGTACCTCCACGGTACCGAGCAGAATAGAAAATCAATGAAAATAACGGTTGAACATTTTCTAAAAAATGTAAATAAATAGTAAAAATTTTTAATTATTTAAGATTTAAAAAAAAAAAGAATTAAAAAAACAAAAGGGGTGACAGCTAGCTCCATCCAACTGTTTCTTATTGTCCGACACCTTCTAGAGTCACCTGCTCCGCCCAGTTGTTATTGTTTAATGACAGTTCAGCATCCCCAGCTCATTTGGGCATGCTGATCTGCCATTACAACTGGGCGGAGCCAGCCATGAAATCATGGCTGGCTCTGCTCATCTGTCATTTGTGGGGCGAAAGGTTGGCCTTCCGGCAGGCCGTTTGCCCCACTTCGACTGTCACTTCGGCTTAGGCCAACCGAAGCATATGCCTTCGGCACGGCTGAGCCGCTCGGCCGCCTTCGGCTGCTGTAGGGCTATAGTGAATAGCCTGTACAGCAGCCCTTTGGATCGACTGAATTGAAGGGCTCCCGCAACATAAGTGAGCCGAAGCATCAGCCGAAGCTATGGCTGGATCCTTCGGCAGCTTTGTAAATTACCCTTTAAGTGTACATTTTATCTGTAATGTCAGTCAAGTTGTGTGTAACAACAAAACTCAACACAAACATCATATCAAAACAATTAAGAATACTATTGGGAAAATTACTAAAGATTACAAAAAAAGTGAGGTCTAAACTGTGCATTATATGTAAAAAAATAAGTCAAGGCAACTGTATTTTTCTTGAAGCATCCATTCCTTCCCGTTCTATCTGAAAAGCTAGGTCATTAGCGCGCAACCTAGCTTTTCAGATAGAACGGGAAGGAATGGATGCTACACCATAACTGCAATCGACTGGTGACTAAATTCCTTTGATAACCAACTCAGATCTTGGACTACGGATTTCTGACTGTAATAGAAGGGGACAGATAAGTACCAACATATCATCACTTAAAAGTTGAAGTGAAACATTAGACAGTTGGGACCGACTTTCATTGTCATAAGATTTGATCTTCTGCGAGGACTTATATGTGCTTAACCTTATGTTGTTCCAATTTTCTGTTTGATTTATGTCAAGTAGTTGTGATTACCAATTGGATCAGGGGAAACTTAGGAGAGCCGACTCCGTTCATACAATTTGGTATTGAGATCAGTCTATCCAGCATGTTGTTGATGTGCTAGGATTGGCCCCTGCAGTGTCCCACCCCATTCATTGTTACACGGGTGCAAGTTCACGAATATTGCAGATCACGCCATAGTTGGCACAGTTACTAATCGGTCACATATCACAGTGTTATTTTAGACAGTTTGAAGTTTTAAACACAATAGTGGATTTATCAACCCAAGTGTTTGTGTGGTCCACTAGCTCACGCCACACGGGCTTTCAGATAATTCATACTAAAAAGACAATCACATATTTTATATATATATAATTTTATTTTATTATATTTTATTTGTAATGTAGTGGAATATACATCTTATATACTCACTGATACACTATACACTAAGGAAGTGTGCACGCAAGTCGACAAATCCCCAATTTAACATTAAGGGCTTAAGGTCGTTTATTATTTATAATACAACAATCACTACTTAAGGAAAACAAGTATTACACAGTTAATGACATACACAAGGTGGTTTAATACTTAGTAGATCAGCAAACACCAAGCGCAACATATTAGCTACATCGTTCTAGGATGCGTACTTGTCTGTCTTCAAAGGAGTGACCTTTTTTCTTTAGACGCACAATCTCTGATGCAGTGATGACCAGCACAGGTAAACTCCATAAACACCGTAGCCAAATCATAATCCAAATTCGTAGTCGGTAATCAGAACAGGAGTCAGGGTAGGCAGCGAATGATCAGGGTCAGATAATAAAGCCAAAGGTCAATACACAGGAAAGCAGCAGGATAATAACGCCAGGCACTACAAACGACAAAGCTCTGCAATAACCAAGCACGGACTGATTAGATTGAATTGAATTTATACCTGTTGGCGCTCTGCTGATGACACGGCTGGAGGCGGACCACTGTGGAGACTTGCTTGGAGAAATGTATGCTGTCTCTTTAAGAGGTGGTTCAGTGTGCTCAGACATGCTCAGCACATCACAGAATCTAGGAAGTCTACACAGGTGGCTAGCTACTGAGCAGCAGCCACTGGAGCCAGGAGCATAGGAGACACACTGACTGCTCTCTCTGGCTGACAGATCACAGAGCCAAGGATACGACTGTGAGAGATCTGGGATTGCTGAGGTAAGTTCCTACAACTGCTGAACCCTGACCAGAGGGTTGGGCTCTTCTATGCTGTGCCTGCATAGAAGATACTGCTATGCTGTACGCTGGTGTAGCTGCTGTTTTGTTTCACTGACATACAATTCTGAGCACTCCTCACTGCACTGGACTGCATACACAATGTTGTTCATCTTGTGTTTTGGCGTTGGGTCTTTTGGGTGAACCAGTTGTTGTCTCGGTGTATTTGCTGGGTTTAAAGCAGACAGCGATGTGATGTTTTTTTAAAAACACTTTTGAGTTTCTCAGACACTCCTGCTATATATGGGATGACCAAATTCTTCCGTTTGTCATTCTTTTCACCCTCACTGGTACTCTTGGCATTCTTTCCTCCTCTTTTTGTTTTGACAAAAGCCCATACAATTGACAGACACCACTCTCTGGGCAGGTTAATAACACCTCCTAGCTCCAATTATGCAAACTTTTCATACATTTTCACATTAAATACACCCAGAACACCATGACGTGTACTCTGAATACACTCAGCACTGCCTGATCTGAAGTTCTGCTTGTTTCCCTCGGATTACTTTCCACTTTGGTACACTGTGCTACTGTTCATTAGCAATGGGTTCCGGTACTTGAAGCAGTGGTGTATTTTGGTTTTGTGCTGCCCTAGGCAAGACTAAACTCGGGCACCCCCCAATCTAAATTTGCCCCACCCCTTCCTGTTTAGGACATTTTGCGCAACCTGTCAGTCACTGGATACAGCTAACACGGGGTCCCAGGGGAGCTGTGCATGGTCTCTGGTGGGCTGTACGGGGTCTCAGGAGAGCTGTGCAGAGTCCCTTTCCCTGCATACATGTGCTGCTCCTCTTACCAGCAGCCCGAAGGGCCATCAGTACCAACAGGATACATTGCAGTCCTCCAGCCTGCTTCTGTGACATCCCACCATCAGCTCACATGCTATTGCCAGCCCCGAGCCACCCGCTGCTTCCCCTCCACCTCCTGTACAAAGCCAGCCGGGCCGCATCTCACTGGGCCCTCCCCTCCACCGCGCAGCTCTCTAATTAGGCAGCCGCTCTTAGTGCCATGCGGCCTCCTACTTTGCCTCATTAGGCAGCCGCCACTGCCTGATTCTCTGCCGCCCAGCCTCGGCCCACCGGGCAAGTGCCCAGTATGCCCAAAGGTAAGTCCGGCTCTTTCCACCTCATTGGTTTGGGGCAGCATTTTCTGCCGCCCCCCCCCCTGTAAAGTGCCGCCCTAGGCAAATGCCTAGTTTGCCTTGTGGTAGATACACCCCTGACTTGAACCCAATGCATTCCAAAACCTGCTGTTACTCTGCAAAATCTCATAGAGGGAAAGGACAGACAAGAAGAGGCTGCACAAGGCTGGACCCCTTCAGAGAGTAGGAACCCCATGTAACTACCCAGTTTGCCCCCATTATTGGACTTGGTAATAATAAGGTTCTAAGGTGGCTGAGATGAAAGCTGGGAAATGTGGGGGAGCATTGGGTCTGTTTTTTGTACTGTCAGAATGTTTACTCTGATAAAATAAAGTTTTCTATTTATGAAAACAAGCAATGATCTGTAATTAAGGAGATTCCCAACTTATTTTCACAAATCAACTAATAACTCAAGTTCTTTTATTTGCGCTAACCTGAAGACAAAATAAGAACAATAATGTGCAAAAATATATATAATTATTAAGTACAAATCAGTGCAAAAAAAAAATCAAAATGTAACCAGTGACAATGAGGAAATCGGATCAACATTTCAACAATATTGATCAACAAAGGTAATAAGAAAAATAAAACCACAGCATATTTTTTCAAATATCAATGAAACAAAACTAAGTAACTACTGGAATGCCATTAGTAGCTTCTCAGTAGCTGAGCAGAATGTGACAGCATAATGTGCAGATTTGACACGTGACCTTGTGAAAGCTCAAATTTCTACTGCTCAACAACTAACTTATAATACAATGCACAGGACTGGTTATCAGCCAAGAATCTATTTAAGGTAAAGACAAACTTCCACAAAGTTATTTTATTTTTATGTATATATCGCAACTAAACCATCGACTAGAAACTGAAATCCGCTTCTTCTCTCAAAATTAAAAGGAAGGTCATTTCTACTGCAGTTAGACATTTTACTCCAATTTAACTTTGATGCTAACAATGACCAATTGGTCTAGTCAGATATATATGGTTAGTCAATTGCCTACAGATAAATAGAAATGTATACTTTACCAAAAATAGAAAAATCTTTTGTCTAAGAAATGTCAGCTTTGTGTCAGTGTTGGAACAAGAGATGCTCAGGTCCTCTTTGGTTCAGTTCCCCTGGTCAATCAGCTTCAGATCTTTCCCTCCTGTATCTATGTACGTCCTCATGTATATTCTTTACTTTCTTCAGTCTTTCCGTTCTTCCCACTCTTAACTTTCTCCTAACTTTTATCACCCATAAATGTGGGAGGAGAGAGCTTATCTTTAACCTAATTATGACGTCAGAAAGGTATCACTTTTCTAAAAACTATCCCTGCAATTACCTAAAGGGGGCAATATTGGACTAGTAATAATTCTGGACTTTTCCTTAAAATTGCAATATTATTCCTTGAGATGACCTCTGACCTAAGCCTAAGTTCTGTGGAAATCATGTGTACCAAGACACAGTGGTTACTCACATTCTTTCACTGATACAAAATAACACCATATTAATAATATATACTAATATGTCTCAATGAGTACAAATAAATAATATATAAGGAATATAGGTTGAATATTGTAAATATATATATATAACATTACTCAATTAAGTATATACTGTAGATGCTTCATGCAATACTAATAATACAATTGAAATTATTGCTACTACAATTTCTTTCAAATAATAATATTGTATATAAGGTAACTTTTATAATAAGCTCTTTTTCCAGTAATGAGAAAAGAAAAAAAAATCATAGTCTCTTTTGTTCTTAAGGTTTGAGACATGGCAATTCCATCAATCTCATTCTAACACAGTCTGGCACCATGGCCAGTCCTTATCTTGTGGTTGTTGTCTGGTACCCCCACAATTTACAACCTGGGAATGTGTGTGCTAAGGCTCTAAAAATCGCTGATGTTAGAGTCTTTGTCCAGGAACCATGATCTCATATTCACCTTATACACTGATAGAATAGACAGAACAAAGATGGCTTCCAGGATGCCCATGTTACAATATGTTGAATAATATGTATAGGCCTTACAGTTTAATTCCTTTTAGCCCCAAATAGTTCTGACAGTACATAAGAGAGAATATAGAGAAAACATTGTTTTGATGGATCTGGAAAATATCCATCACACAAAGTAATTCTGCATGCACAATTTCCACATGCATTCATCCAAAGGCATTTATTTGTAATCCTTGTGTTACCCTTACTATCAAATATCATGTTACAAAATTCAAGGACCCTTAGTTTTGGCCAGGAGAATTGGATTTTGTTTATATCAGCATCACATGTAGTCTAACGGTGGGCATTCTTTTCTGGTGGGCACAGCGCCCTTTTATGCAACTTACCTAAGATTTTAGATTTTTTTTTTTAATATCAATGTATTTTTCTGCTTCTACTTACAAAGCTATTTTTGTTTTAAATGTGTTTCTTTTCATTATAAAAAGCCCTTAATAACATAAAATATCTAATTTCTTACACATTACCTACATTTTCTGTGTTAGTGGTGTGAAGCACACAGGGAATTCACCATGGATGTTTCGGAGCCAGAACACTCTGCTTCCAGAAGGTAAATATTACACTGACATCTGCTGGTTTTAAAGGGAAAAGCTGGTCTATGTGTGTATATATTTCATTTGGGAGATCATAGATCTTAGATCATTTGCCAAGATCATAGACCATTTTCAACAACTACAACTGAACTAACCAAGTACTATGGAGTTGACATTTGTTTGCTCTTTTATCCTTTAACCACTTGCTGACCTTGGTATTAAACCCCCTTCATGGCCAGGCCATTTTTCTGTATTCAGCTCTGCGGTACTTTGACTGACATTTATTCCGTCATGCAACGCTGTACTGAAATTAATTGTATACTATTTTTTAGGGACGCATAAAGCTTTCTTTTGGTGTTGTTTATTTACCACTGGGGTTTTTTTTTTTTACCATGTAGAAAATTCTACTAATGTAGACAAAAAACCCGGTTTTGCCTATGTTATGTTATTAAACATTTATCAGCACCCAATTGTTTGGTAAAATATAAAAGACGGGGTCACGTCGAGTAAATAGACACCAAATATGTCAAACGTTAAGATTGAGTGCACCCGCGAAATCGCAAAAAAATACCATGCCTAATATTGGCCATAGGCAACCCTTTAAAAGCTTTTACCGCTTGTCAGTTCAGGCCCCATTCACACTGAGCGATTTATCGAGCAATTTTTGCAGCGATATCGCTCATATTTCCACGCGATATCGCGCTATGTAGCTTCTCCAATCCATTTCAATGGAGCTGTTCACATCTCGTCGCTCAATATCGCTCAATATCGCTTGTAGCTCCTACATGACCCTTTTTTCGAGCGATTTTGCTCCTGATTGCATACAGCCCAATAGGAAAAAGTTGCGCAACAAGTCGCTCAATATCGCTCATATAAAATCGCGCTGAAAATCGCGCGATTTTCATGTCTCTCAGTGTGAATGGGGCCTTAGTGTTATCAGTGATTAATAGCCCTAAAATTATTGCTCTCACTGCGACGTTCATGGCGATATGTAACATGTGTGTGTCGTAATCGTTGTTTTTGCACATAGGTGCACCCAACGTGTATATTTGGATTTATAATCTCAAGACAAAGTCACTGCGCTGACAAAGTCATAGCGCAGTGACTTTGTCTTGAGATTGTAAAGAGTGACTTTAGGATTCACTTGTTTTCACTGCTGCTGACACATTGCATGGAAAGGAAACACCAAAAGCGCGGATTTTACCACACATTTGCATTTATAAGTGCGTGCACGCAGCGTGGGGGACTTAAAACTTTTTGGGGTGTTTTTTTAATTTTATTTTTAATATGAGACTTTCATTATATTTTTTTAACTGTTTTTTTTTTGTTTTTTTTGTTCACATCACTAGATTGCTATCACACATTGGGCTAAAAAAAAACCCTATGTGACAGCCAAAAAACAATGACAGGTCCTCTTAATGAAGACATCAGGGGTCTATAAGACTCCTAATTTCACCTGGGGACCTCCAAAGAAGCTGATGGAGCAGAGATCTGCTTCACCGGCTTCTTCTCTGGCTAGCAGCAAATGACAGCTAAAGGCGAAAGTGATGTAATAGACATCGCTTCCATCTTTAGAAAGAGAAGGAGGAGAGATCAGTGGTGGGGAATGCTGATCTCTCCTCCTTCTCTGTACAGAGAGCCACACAACTGGTGTTCTCGGTCCCGGGCACCGCAGGGGGGACAGCACAATGCAGGGTTATACAAGCGATTGGCTGGCTATAGAGCTGGCCGAACACTTGTATATGACTGCCGGTAACGGCTGTACACGTTCCCGGCGGGATTCTGTTCACGCGCACCCGCAGAAAAAAAAAATCATGTAAATGTACGTCCACCCGCCGTGAAGCATCAGCGGTCCGCCCGTATTTTACGATGGGTGGATGGCGAGGGCTTAAGCAGAATTTTCTTTTTGAGAGATATTAAAGTATATCTAAAACCAAAACGTTGTTTTAGTTTTGAATAGGATAGAAAATGAGTGAATTAGGTTTTTGTCATCTGTGTCCCATTGGTGAGATTTCCTGTCACTTCCTGTCCTGCTTCCAATGCAAAGAAAGTAAGAGAAAATCTCTCCAAAAAGTGAGAGAGCTCCTCTGTTAGATAATTGTCATCTGAACAAGTGTCTGAACACCTTCTGGAAGATTTCTCCTCTATGCCTGTTCTGGCTACAATTAGGGATAATCTCAGGTTTGAACCGAACCTACTCTGAACCTGAGCACCTCCGAACATGGGAAAAAGCTCCTCCAAACATGGAAGGAGCTCCTCCCAAACACGGACGGAAGCTCCTTCCGTGCCACCCAATCAGCTGCAGGCAGGGAACTCCTTGCCCTTGACGTAAGCAAAGGGGCAGAATGCAGTGACATAATTGACCTTATATGGCAACATTACTATATTAGGTAAATGACACATGGCCATGTGACCATATAAGGTTAAATACTTCAGCACAAGCATTCCACACCTTTTTATTTGTGGTCAGCTGCGGGGCAGGGAAAGTTTTGAACCACAGCTGATTGGACAGGAGGTCAATGTAGCTTCCGTGTTCGGATGAGCTCACCCCAAAAGTCCACAGGTGTTCTGCGCCCTCACTATTTTATCTAAAATAGCTTCAGATAAGTACTAAAAGCTGAATTATAAATGGTTGTAATGGCTTATTTTCGACCATCTTGTACAGTACTTACAGCCAGCACTTTCCAGCCCCTTCAGCCCCCTACTCATTGCAGTAGTTAGAGATGTTTCTTGCATGGTCATCGGTTTCCTCTGATTATGCGTTTCCTTTTTTAAAATTTCAGGTCAAGTAGACAAGACCATGATGAAAGCTGCAGATACAAAATGGATTACCCAGAAAAGGGTAAATGTGTGATTATAAACATGGAAAATTTTTCTCTCCGTAAGTGCCGAAGCTTTAAACTGCATTAAAGCTTTTTTTTTTTTATAAATTGTAATTATTGTTAGGACAAGGTCCTCTAGCACCAAGGTGACCATATTAAAGTGTGCCGTTCCCCAAGAGTTGTAGCCCATTGAAGGGTAGGGGCTGTCTGTAACTCACTAAATTAAAAAAATAAATGTAATTAAGGAAGAACTCCAGGTTGCCCCCACACTGCAAGGGTTAAGTGCTTGTTTTTCTCTATGCATGGAATAAAGCAGATACAGTATATGCACCTAATCCTCGGTCCTTCTGCAATTAGCGCTAACCCTCCCCCCCCCCTGTCGTGCGACCGTACAGTAGTAGAGGTTGCACGGCTTCCACACACCTTATGATCATCGTACGATCGCGGGATTCCCCGCGATTATCGTACGATAATCGTAAGGTGTGTGGGGACCCTAAAGAAAAACTCAAAAGTTAGGAGGTCGCTGTCATTTGTAAGGAGCACACGGAGCTCCTGGGATTTGTACATCTCTGGTTTAATGTACGATTTGTTTTATATACATAAATATTAGGGATGCACCAATACCATTTTTCCAAGTACACGTACTGATACTTGACCAAGAACTCACAGATACAAGTACTGATACTTGTCCAAGAACTCAGATACGAGTACTGATACATTTTTGTTTATTGTCATGTGACAGTTTTTCTAAAACAATACAGACTAATGATTTCAGGACAGTGGTGGAGTGCCAGAGCCCGGTCCCAGCTGCAACCAGGGCTGGTGCAAGGATTTTTGCCTACTCAGGCGAAGGTGCATTTTTCCGCCCCCTCGGCACCCTCCAAAACTAATAGGAGATCTGTGATATCCATGTTACAGGTCAAACCAATTAGTTTTCACACTGACCGCCAATGTAACGAAAGTATTCACAATGACCGCCAATGTAACGAAGATATACACCATGCACAGGCCCGGATTCCCCACCAGGCAGGGGATTCCCCTTGGGCGGCAGGGAGCGGAGGGGCGGCAGCAATGTTTAATAGTAAAATAAAAAAAATTATAAAAAATAAAAAAGTAAACGATAAGATAAATAAAAATAAAAAAAATAAAAAAAATAAAAAAGTGATAATAAAAGTAAGGGGAAAAAAACAATAAAAAAAATTTAAAACTAACCCTGCCATTCTCCATTGATGGGGGGGGTGGCGGTTGACGGGGAGGGGGACGCGTTGTGGAACCTGGTCTTTGGGTGGCAGGGAGAGTAAATCGGCCCTGACCATACACATACCTTGTTCTTGCAGTCTTCTCTTCCTTAGCAGCGGGGGAGGGGCGGCGATTTACATATGAATGAGATGCGGTATTTACATATGAATGGGTTGCGGCTTATTGATATGCAAATTATCACTGCCCATTCATATCTCGCCTAGGACAGTACAGGAACAGCAAGCTTCGGAGAGAGGGAGAGAGCCGAGGGAGCTGGGGGTCGGGCTCTGACTATAGGAAAGTGAAGTTCAGAGCCCCCGTCGATTGTGCTGCTCCCATGTATGGAAGGGAGGCGCTGTTTTTTCGCCCTCCCCCACCAGCGCCCTCAAGCGGCCGCTTGTGTTGCCTATGTGGTAGCGCCGGCCCTGTCTGCAACCCTGGTAGTTCTCGTGAAAAGGTTGGAACTTTTTGCACAGCCTCACAGAGAAACACAAGCACACAGTCAGATATGGATGCTGCACATGGCTCGGACAACAGGAAGAAAGCCACAGCTTTATTTTCTACCTTATTCAATACAAAAGAGGATATGCCATAGATATAACAGAACTTATAAACACTGCCATCTACTACCAAAAATGTATACTGCAGGAGTTGCAATAGATACACTAATGTGTATTCTAACAGAAAATGCAAAGTATCGGCACTGGTATCTGAACATCCTTCCCTTCCCCCATGCTCCAGCCGTGGAATGTCCCAGGGCATCCCCACGTCTAATGCAAGTCAATGGAGCTCCATTAGACGTGAGGACTTTTAGACCGTCAGAGCCCTGAAGAGAAGAAACTGTGGGGACTGGTCTAGCAGCCCGGAGGCAGCCAGCAGGACTGAGGGTAAGGCAAGTTAATCTGCTTTAGTCTCTTAGAGAGAATGGTGCACTTAACTCTTGCAGTGCGGGGTTAGCCTCTAAGCAAGAGAAAGTATTTAAAATTCCCAGATTTCTTCTTTAATGCAAAAGAACAAGTAATGTTGCTTAACAGTTTTCTATCACTGGATACATTAGCTCTGGTTTAGCCGCTCTCCACAAAAAGGTGGATAACCCTAAGTGGAGAATCCATGTATAAACAGTAGGGATGCACCGATATATCGGCCGCCGAAACATATCATCCGAAAATGGCACTTTTGGCTAAATACCGAAAGTGCCATTTTCCTGCCGATACATCGGCGCATCCCTGGTTTCTTTCCTCCCCCCTGGGCGCTGCTCTGTGTCCCAGCTGGGAGGAGAGAAAGTGACAGCCGGCCGAGCGCTGCGTGAGGAGAGCGCTGTGAGCAGCCGGTGTCTCTCCTCCCACACCGCTCAGCCGCCTATCACAATCCGGCAGAGCGGTGTGGGGGCGGAGACAGCCCACGCTGGCACAAGAGGCTTAGGTCTCCTCCCTGCTCTGCTCGCTCAGCCTCCTGTGACAGCGTGTCAGAGAGGAGAGAGGGTACAAACACTCAGGGATCAGTGATCGCTGAGTGTTTGTACATAACATGAGGACATAGTATGGTTACTATATCGTCAATTATGAATGAATGGGAAGTGATTTACATCATCTCCTGTTCATTCATAGTTGTAGTTATAGTAAACATACCATGTCCTCATGTTTATCAATGAACAGCAACACTCAGCATAGAGGATTCCTGTTCATTTGTAGCAGGGGCTGCAGAAAAAGAGATTGAGGACTCTGTGTCCTCAATCTCCTTTTCTATTTTAAAAGGGAAATATCAGGAGTCTGTTTAGACCCCTAATATTTCCCCGAAGCCCCTAAAAGTAAAATAAAAAAAAAAATATTTAATAAAAAATGAATACATTTTAAAAATATAAAAAATTAGGGCTGCGGAATTGGATCTGTATGTGCGTTATAATTAATCGAAATTAATCGATTTTAAAAAAATTTGATTAATCGAACAGGAAAATTGTAATCATTACCAGCCCTTTAAAAAATTAAAACTTTATAAGAAAATAAATAAAAATAAAATATAAAAAAAATATGAAACAATTAAAATAAAAATATTTTCGGTTTTGGCCTGACAATTTTTTTATTTTGGTTTTCGTTTTTAAATTTCTATTTTGGTGCACCTCTAATAAACAAGTCTAATGAGAGCACCAAACAAATGTCCTGAAGTCAAACATTTTTAACAATACAAGTTAGTTCACAGCAGGAGAAAACAAAACAGCCAACATGTTTCAAGGGTCAAACAAGCTCCTCCCTGCCTGTCATATGCACCTTCCTTCTTGCTGGATTATACAGGTGAAACTCGAATAATTAGAATATCGTGCAAAGTTCATTTATTTCACTAATGCAACTTAAAAGGTGAAACTAATATATGAGATGGACTCATTACATGCAAAGCAAGATAATTCAAGCCGTGATTTGTCATAATTGTGATGATTATGGCTTACAGCTCATGAAAACCCCAAGAACCCCAAATCCACAACCTCAAAAAAGTAGATTATTACATGCAATCAATAAAACAAGGATTGTACATAGAAGAATATCGGACCTCTGAAAAGTACAAGCATGCATATGTACTCAGTACTTGGTTTGGGCCCCTTTTGCAGCACTTACTGCAATTACTTTTGCACGATATTCTAATTATTCGAGTTTCACCTGTAAATTGATCTAAGTGGTTGCCATTGTTGCCACTGACAGTGGTGGCACTGTCAGTGGCAGAATAGCTATTATTATTTTTTGTCACCACTTATAGCAACTGTAATCTGGATCAGGTAAAGGTTCTTTTTTTTTTTATTTATTAATTATTTTTAAAAAATTTCCATAACATATTATTTAACATAAACAATACCATTTACACCTGATTTTCTTTATACTTTCATATACAAATACACATATATCATTCTTCCCTCCCTTCCTTTTTATATCATATCTCCAGTTGTCTAACAACAATTCTAGAAAATTGTACAACCTTCCTCTACTTATTGATCCGATATCTTAACATTTACCTTCATGTCTATATAACGGCAGTATATACTGACATCTATAGGGGAAAAGAGAGAGAGAGCGAGAGAAAGAACAGACCCTCCCTTCTCCTTTTTATGTAAATGTGTGCTTTTATTTCTCCTTTTATTATCCCACCTCTCCCTCTCAACTTCCTTCCCTCCTCTCCCACCTCCCCATTTCCGCTGTGATCTCTTCTGGTGATCTACTAACAAATTCTATGTGTTTACTATTTGTTTATTTATTCATTTTAAAATATTTGATATTATGTGAAAGTGTCTTGTTGTCTCTACTTCTAAGTTAGCGAATTAGTGCACTAATCCAATGCATTAAGTGTAAATAGTACTATGTGCCAATTTAAATATATGTATTCTTACTCTTGACTGTGTATCTAAGTATCTGTCAAGTGATTCCTTCACCTATCTTTTAGTGTTCTCCCTAACTCTAGCTCCTTCTCTCCCCCCTCCCCCACCCCCCATGACAGAGCTCCTTTCCATGCCCCAGAAGTGCCTTTTTTTGAAAGGTCGAGCTTTCAATAAAATAAATTGTTCAATATAGATACTCCTCACTTAACAGTCAATTCAATTCCCACGTCTAGGTTGTTAAGCGAATTGGTTGCTAAGCGAGGAATAGAGGAAATCAGCTCTAATATACGGTACAGTGTACAATACAGTCATACATCCAAACTGTAGATTACTTAGGTTTGCATACAGTAAATACCCAAAATCTATAAACAATAAACCAAGACAACTGGACTTGCTGTATTTTTTTTGAAGACGTTTCACTGGTCATCCACCAGCTTTCTCAATTGAGAATGACTTGTACAAAAAATGATCTGGGTATAACTATGGTGAATGTTGCTCCAATCAACATATTCTGTTAATCATAACCAGCATGGGGTGTTGATTGCATTTGCATAATTGGAGCTAGGAGGTGTTATTAATTCGCCCAGAGAGAGGTGTTAAAACAACATTGGGGGGAATTTATCAAAGCACTTGCAACAGTTTTAACCTCTTAGATCATTGCACTACTTTTCCAACTGCACGTGTTTTGCACCTGTTTTCTTCAGAGCCTGCACTACTTTTTCAAATGCATGTTTTTTGCACGTGTTTTGCACCTGTTTTCTTCAGGGCAAGAGTTTCCACTACTTTTTCAACTGCATGTTTTTTGCACCTTTTTTGCACGTGTTTTCATCTGCACTTGTTCTGGGCTGTCTGAAACTGGAGCATCACCTAAGAAAACACTCACAACTTAAGAATTCCCCATGACCACTTCTTCAAGATGCGACAGTTAAGCTTTTTGCCTGAAGTTAGAAGTCTTCTTTCTTGGAGTCTATTAAACCTCATTTATCAACAACATTACACTAGCTTGATAAATCTGGTGCAAATATATTCCGTGCAAGTTCGAACACTCACAATTGCTTTGATAAATTCCCCTCATGTTTTTTGCACCTTTTTTGCACGTGTTTTCATCTGCACTTGTTAAACCACATTTATCAACAACATTACACTAGCTTGATAAATCTGGTGCAAATATTTTCTGTGCAAGTTAAAACACTCGCAACTGCATCTCTATCCTTATGGGCACACATGTCCCCCCCACTCCCCAAACAGCCCTACTCAACACTAAACCCACTAACATTCTTCATTCTAAATTCAAGCTGATGCTCCACGTCCTTTCTGCTGCCAAACATACCATAGCTTGTGCTTGGTTAACCAACAAAATCTCTTTCCAAGCCACTAAAAATAGAATTCACTGGACCTTTTCCCACGAAAAGCTCTCAGCGCGCCTCACCGATCAAATGCCCAAGTTTGAAAAACTATGGGAACCCTGGGTGGAACATTTCCTGCCACCAACCTTTGACACACGTCTTCTGACTATATAATAATCTCAACTATTTGCCCTTAGACCGACTTGGGAATGACCTAGACCGAGCGTCACACCTCTCTCCCCCTCTTCACTCTACCTCCTCCCCCCCCCCTCCTGATTTGTCTCCATTCTAACCCCCACTCTAATTTAAGTAACTACAGGGCGATTGCTAATAATATGTCATGTCTACTGCCGTTGCGGTGTGTCAGTCCCCACTCTAATTTAAGTAACTACAGGGCGATTGCTAATAATATGTCATGTCTACTGCCGTTACAAATGTTGTATAGCAATGCCAATGTCTACGTCACTATGTTCGTACACGCACGATGTTCGTGTAAGTGTACCGTTTGACAAGTACTTTACTGGAAAAATAAAAAACTTTTTTGAAACTAAAAAAAACACTTGCAACTGCTTTGATAAATTCCCCCCATTGTATGTGGCAAACAATAGATGTCTGACCCCTACCCCCCGCCTTCAAGCTTGGCTTCAAGTAAAAATACAGCAAGTCCAGTTGTCCATGACCTGGATGGATGACAACCTTAACAGTCATGTAAATAACCAAGTTCTTCAATTTGTCGTAAGTCTGAAGAATCGTTAAACAGGTATGTCGCTAAGTGAGGAGCTGCAAAACGATTATGAACAAGTTAAGGCATATTGATTAGGGGTAAGGATTGTTAAAGATGAAATAACCAATTTGCCTTCACTGTCACTTTAGTAAAGGGAGACCCAGATCCCTTCTAATGTCCCAACAGGTGAGCAGACCCAGGAACTCGAGCACAAATCTTACCACCACCCTGAGAAGTATAAGAAACTGCTCGGTGATTTAACATCCTACAAACAAAAATATTCGTTTTGATTGGATTGATTCTTTCATTCCAATAGAAATAGTGTGAAGAAGTTGAGCAAAATATGCTCTCTTTAAAATAAACTCTGTTTCTGTTTATTTAGTTCTTTTAGTTGTTTATTAGGTACTAATGGTACTGCCACCATACTTCATTCTATTTTATAAGCTGAATCTGCATACTGCAGCACACTGTTCTCTGTATTCTCTGTATTCTCTGCACTGTTCTCTGTATTCTCTGCACTGTTCTCTGTATTTTCTGCAATGTTCTCTGTATCTGCGTTATAACCGTTATACAATTTAGAAGAAGATATGTGTGTTTGCTGCACAGGTTACCCTCAGACATAGTGATATCATGATGTCTCAGCGTCCTTGCTCTACTCTTTTATACTGTAGCATCATAGTGGAAGGATTGGCTGGCCTCAAATACCAAAAGACTTTCCAGATACCCTGGCAGGGAGGATGAGCGTTCATACAGATGCAGTACCTCTCTCGGTTTACTGGTTATTACTCTGCGTTTGGTACAATAAAATCATTTTTTTTTTCATTCTTTTAGAAGGCTTTAAAAAACGAGAGGGTACTAATAAAGATGCTGAGTCTCTTAAAATAATCTTTACAAAAATGCGATTTAAAGTGGAAACTTTGAAGGATAAAACATGTCAAGAAATATTTGATTATTTACAAGCAGGTTAGTAAATACAATATTCTTATTTTACCATTATGTACTACTCAGTGACTCAGTGACAAGACCTGAAGGACTTGAGATATTGCTTGTGTATTGTTTAGTTTAGTACCACTGCAATCATCAGATGTCCTCCTATTTGTATTCCTTTGGTGTTGCTAGATTTTATTTTAACTTGATACAATGTTTTTCATGATAATACCTTATTAGAAGTATTGTAATCTAGTCGTATATTTCTGTATGTTGCTGGTTGTTTCTATGTCATACAGCACAATTAGCCTGCATTCACACCTGAACAAAGCGTATTCCTGATGATTTTTAAAGCTCTTTTATTTTCATGTTTTTGTGGCATTTTGTGCATGCATCAATGTGCATTTTTAAGCTTTGTGCAAGAGTGTATCAAGTGCGTGTATCAAGCTTCAGACGTTTTTGTCTTGGCCAATGGAAAGTAGTTCTAGAGGAGAAGAGCAGTTGTTCCGGCACAAAACCAAGGGCAAAAATGCATTGTGTTTCCGTCAGTCTACGGGGCCAAAAACAAACCACATAGCTCAGGTACCTTTTCGAGCTTCAAGCAACTAAGCATAAAAAAGAATGGAATTCTGATGTTAAAGAACAAAACTAGTATTAACCCTTGCAGTGCTGGGGTAGCCCAGCACTGCAAGGGGTAAGTGCTCGTTTTCATCTAGGGACTAAACAAAGTTATACTCACCCAAACCTCTGAGCCGACTGTGACAGTGCTTTCTCCAGCCTCTCCTCCTACACTACAGTGATAGGTATATCCCTCAGCATCCTCACGTCCTATACACTGTATATAGAACGTGGTGATTTGAGGATCCTTAGACCACTGCAGCGGAGGGGGAGCAAGGCTGGAAGGACCAGTCTAAAGGTGCCCATACACCTTGCATTTTGACGTACGGAAACGCCACCAACCTTGCGAAAATCGTACGATCGACCAAAGTTTTCTAGCATGCTGGAAAGACGAACATCGTACGATTGTACAGTATTTGCAGTTGTAGACTCCCCATCAACCTTACGAATATCGGACGAAAACGTGATCACAAACGAAAATCGGCCGATATTTGTAAGGTGTATGGGCATCTTAAGAGCAAGCAGGCTCTGAGGATCAGGTGAGTATAACTATCTTTATTAGACAAATTAGAAAAAAACGAGTTCAGCAGCGGTTTTCGTCTTGGAACTCTGCCATGCAGGCCATTTTTGCCCAGTCTCTTTCTTATGGTGCACACTGACCTGAACTGAGGCAAGTGAGGCCTGCAGTTCTTTGGATGTTGTTGGGTCTTTTGTGACCTCATGGATGAGTCGTCGCTGCGCTCTTGGGGTAATTTTGGTTGGCCGCCCACTCCTGGGAAGGTTCACCGCTGTTCCATGTTTTCGCCATTTGTGGATAATGGCTCTCACTGTGGTTCGCTGGAGTCCCAAAGCTTTAGAAATGGCTTTATAACCTTTTCCAGACTGATAGATCTCAATTACTTTCTCTCTCATTTGTTAATGGATTTCTTTGGATCTCAGCATGATGTGCAGCTTTTGAGGATCTTTTGGTCTGCTTCACTTTGTCAGTCATGTCTTATTTAAGTGATTTCTTGATTGCGAACAGGTGTGACAGTAATCAGACCTGGGTGTGGCTAGAGAAATTGAACTCAGGTGTGATAAACCAGAGTTAAGTTATGTTTTAACGGGGTGGGGGGGGGGCAAACACTTTTTCACACAGGGCCATGTGGGTTTGGATTTTGTTTTCCCTTAATAATAAAAGCCTTCCTTTAAAAACTGCATGTTGTGTTTACTTGTGTTATCTTTGACTAATATTTAAATTTGTTTGATGATCTGAAACATTAAAGTGTGACAAACGTGTGCGAAACAATGAAAAATCAGGAAGGGGGCCAACACTTTTTCACACAACTGTATGTGTATATATATATATATAATGTGTATATATGCCTTTTTGTAGTAGATTGTGTGTTTTACATTGGCAGCCCTGCACAATGAACTCCAGCGTTGCTGTAACATTAAATGTTTTAATATGCTGAATGCGTTAATATAAACTTGCTCACCTTATAACTTTACTAAAAAGAAGTATGGTAATACAGTAAACTCCCAGTTATCCGGTACCCATGGGGATTGGTAGATGCTGGATAACTGTAGTTACTGATTGCTTGAGAGTTACTACTGACTCTCAAGCAACAACCCCGCCCCCTTCCCATTCATCTGCTGGCTAGATTCTATTGGCTATTTCAAATTGTCATAACCAATAGCAGGCTGGCTATTGCACACGCAAAAAAAATTTAGTTGCTTGAATGCCGGATAATGGGGAGTTTACTGTATGTAGGTTTCAATTACTGATCTCTTTCTGAAAATGCTAGTTGCTTGGCTCCTTTTGCTGCAGTCAGCCACTGACCTGGAGCAAAAATGCACCAAGCAAAGTCATAACTCCCAATCTGCATAATTATTCTGGTGTTAGTGAAGATGAGAAATATTGAGATAATTGGATCAGCATGAGAGCCAGACAACTAGCAGTTTCAGAAGGATGCCCCCAGTGGCAGCCCATGCTATTTTTTTCTCAGCACAGATACGCTTTCCTGCCAGCTATTTGCAAGACTTCCGGCAGTCAGAAGTAATAATGAATTTGCTCATCACTGGTAAATTAAGTAAGTTCATTACTTTGCCATTTGAAAATCTACAGAAAAGATGTTAGAAATATGAATGTTGCTTATCCTGCCTCTTTCCCAAATGTTACTGGCCGTTCAGTCCATTTCTTCTTCCATTTAAGTGGCTAAAGAGGATCACAGTAAAATAAGTTGTTTTGTATGAATTATAATGAGCCATGGAGATGAGAAGGGAATTTATGGATACGATGGCTGCTTCATGAAAGAGATCTTGTTTGGCTTATTTGAAGAAAAGGCCTGCATCAGTCTAGCTGGAAAACCAAAACTTTTCTTCATTCAGGTATTGAACTTGTAATTGTAACATTTACAAATGATAAGAATTCATTGTTAGAAAGTTATCTAGAACATGTCGTAACCACCAATTCCATGAATATGACAACCAGCCTAGTATAATCCTAGCTAGATCCCTTAATGCAAAGGTTTTATCTGCTTATGTTTTGCCTTCCCTGGTTTCTCCCTCCCCCTCTTCAACATGCTAATTACATTTTTATAAAATACCTTTTGCGTTTTTTTTATATATTTTATTTTAGATGCTGTGATATCAGCTCTGGGTCTCTGTGCTATGCTATGCAATTCAGGCAGATTATGGTTAGTGGGAGGGGCCAGCAGGGTGTTGTGCATACCTTTCTGAAAACATTACCGTACCCTGCCTCCGTACTGTTCTGTGATGACTGTGATGAATTTTGGGGAGATTGAAGGTGGAGAGGAGAGGATTTAACATCGCAGGAGACGGACAGAAAAGAAGGAATGGGGAGTCATTATATCAAGCGATCTCTGGCCGTCTTTTAATCGGATGGTCATGGATCTCTGGTGAGTGCCAGAAGGGAGCACAAGAATACATTCACTATTGTCAAGATGCCCATACACCTTACGATTATCGGCCGATTTTGGTTTGCAATCGCGTTTCCCCCCCACATTTTTCTGGAGGTGGGGTTCCACCTTAAAATTCCTACCAGACCTAAAGGGTCTGGTAGGGATTTTGGGGGAACCACACACACTTGTTTTTGTTTTAACTTGGGGGAGGGTCCTTCCTAACATTCCTACCAGACCTAAAGGGTCTGGTATGAATTGGGGATAACTTCGCGCTTTTTTTTTCCAATCTTCTGCAGACTGTAATCAAAAAAAAGAAAAAATATTTTTTTTCTAATGTCACTTTGCTGCAACAAAATTTCGTATAACCCCCCCCCCCCCCCTGCTTATGTTAAATCCATTCTATCTATGCCCTGACCTTTATTTTAATCCTTTCACCTTCCTTATCCTGCACATCTATATATTAACCCCTTCATCTCCATCTGCCAACTGTATGTGACCTGTACATTAACCACTTCACTCCCTCCTCCCTCTGTCTATTACCTGTAAATTTAGTGTATCTTGTGCACTATTGCCAAGCTCCATGTTTTAACCCCCTCAATAGCAACATGTTTCTTCATTTCCAAAAATGTATGGCAAAAAAAGATTACCTTGGAGTGTCTACTTTCTAAAAAGGGTGAATTTTGGGGAGTCAGAGAAACATGTTTTTTTTTTTAAATCTTTTTAACTTTATATAGTAAAAAAAATAAAGCAGTTATTTAAATAACACTAATAAAGTCCTATCTGCCCCCCCAATATATAAAATTAATTTTGTTACAGTGTCGCCTGATGGAGGAATTCTAAGCCAAACTTGCACAGTGCTAAAAACTGAAAAATGGCCTGGTAACGAAAAGGGTGCAACATGCTAGCACTGAAGTGGTTAAACATAGTACTTAAAACATTAACACACATTGATTTATTAACTGAAAACATATCGCTTTCACGTGTACATCCTAAAACAGTTACACTTTAAAGAGAAATTATATTGGTTTTAATGATTTAATATAAAATTTTGTTCAGAAAAGTTAAAATTGTTAAAGTTTTTTTTTTTACAGGAGCTTTAATACTGTTGTATTTAATCGACAACTATAATTTAAGCGGAGTTACGCATTAACCATAATTATCATTGTTCTAGGCATGCAGAGGAATGTCTTATGATTCTGGCATAACTCCTTACAATGACGCAGATGAAAAAACGACCTCTGAAATTTGTATTGATGCTGATTTTCTGTGTCATTATTCTACACCACAAGGTAGGTTGGTAGATATGTAATAACCAATGAAATGTTCCAGTTTATTTTTTCGTTTTCTGCAGCATAGATGAAGCTATATATACAGTATACAGTATCTAGGCAGGAGTGAAAACCTGTGCTAGCACTGAGCATTCCCACTATGCTCCTAAAACCTTTGCTTGCCAAGACAGAATAGTAATGAATAGCAACCTGAGGTTTAGTGTACTAGATATGGTGAATAGTAAAATTTTACATATTGTATTTGTCATAACAGGTATAATAATACAGACATTATCACTAAAGATAAACTGTGTACTTAAAGTAGAACTACAGCCAAAATGTTTTAACCTCTGTCAGCATTTGTTTTTGCCAACTGTGTCCCACTGGGGAGATTTCCTTCACTTCCTGTTCAATAACCGCAACAGGAAGTGAGAGGATATCCCTTCCAAGTGAGGGAAATCCCTGGTGGTCAGCAGGGTCACCAGAACTAATGTCCCCATTGGAAGATTTCCCATCTATGCTGGTTCTGGTGACAACCCAAATTTTAGGATTTTCCTTTACTTTCAGTGATAATGGTCACCAGGATAAAGAGGGTGAATCTCCCTAAGTCCCCATTCACACCAGGGCGTTTGTAGCTCCTATTTGCCACCACGGAAAAGCTCAGCACAAGAAATCCTATTGATTTTCTATAATCCACGTTCACTGAAAAAGGGTCACATCGCGCTGATCTCCCCAAAAAGAGGGGCATACTTACAGGCTTGTGCGGAGCTTTTCTGTGCTAACAAATACGAGCCACAAACGCCGGCGGTGTGAATGGGGACTTACTGGGACACAGATGACAAAAAAACTAAACTGTCAGGTATGGTAATCCTTCTCCATTCTATCTAAAACTAAAAAAAGAAAAGTTTTGACTTCAGTTGTACTATAAATCAACCAACCAATCATGTACTAGTAAATATATTGTTGTTTTGTGTGTTTTTTCCCTTGCATATGATTGGGTATTTAAAGTTTATACAGGTTCACCTTATCTACTATTTATCATTATGCAATGTGTTTATACACTTTTAAAAATGAACAACCTTTATTCCATTGGTGTAATAGTCCCTCTATAAAACCGTAGTGATCACAAAATACAACTAGGCAACAGTTGCCTAGTCCAAGCAGTGGTATATTCTGGTTTGGGGCTGCCCTAGGCAAGACAAAACTCGGCGGTCTCGACTGTGGTCTCAGATGGGCTCTGCAGGGTTTGTGGTGGGCTTTGCAGGCTGCAGAGACCCCTATGGATTCTGCAAAGCCCACCAAAGATCCCGCAAAGCCCCCTGAGACCCGGCAAAGCACCCACAGATCCTGCAGGATCTCAGGAAGGCTCTGCAGGATCGGTGGTGGGCTTTGCAGGCTGCAGAGCACACTATGGATCCTGCAGAGCCCCCCTGAGACCTGACAAAGCCCCCTACGGATCCTGCAGAGTCAACCAAAGGGTATTGCACAGCACACCTGAGACTCTTTGGTGGGCTGTGCAGAATCTAAGCTGGGCTCTGCCAGCACAGTCCTCTTACCTTGCACGGCCTGACCTCTTTGAAACACGGCCTCCTTGTCCTTGGCGCCTAACTGGACGGCTTCCTCATCCTCTGTGTCCAACACGGCCTCCGTGTCATCTTCGCTGCCCACTGGAGCTCCGGTGACGCCTCCTCCGTCTGTGTCTCTGCCCCCCGCCTCCTCCATCTTCACCCCGCCTCTTCCGTCTCTGGGGCCAATCGACAAATTTTCTTCTCTCATGGGGGCCACTTGCCAAATTTCATACTATAAAATAAAATGTAACTGTATCCGGTATGGCACTACAGACACCAATATACACACAATAAGGCCCCTTTCATATATGTAGGTTTAGGTGCAATTAGGGATTCCTGCATCAGAAACTTGCGTATTACTGCAGCAGAAATCCCCAATCTGGTGTTTACACGCGGTAGCTATCACCCATTCAACTTAATGATCAGGTGACAGCAGCTCCCTGTAAACGCCTGCACGCTGCATGTTATGATACGTGATATGATTACATGCGGTTAGAAAACACTCTAACTGGATGCACAATCATTGCATCCAGGAAGAATGATTGATTCCTATCCGAATGTATTTATGGCAATAACTCGCGTTTTCCTGCAGCAGAAATCCCTAAATTGGCATTTATAAGTGGTAGCTGTCACCTAAGTTAATGATCAGGTGAAAGCAGTTGCATGTAAACGCCTGCACACCGCATGTAATTATTTAGATCATGCCATTGCTAACTAAGGCTTGTATCCCCATAGTGGGAAAAATAGATGAGCACATGTCCAGACTCCAGAACACTGTATAGTGTGGCACAGCTTTATCCAATTCTGTATAGTAATGTATTAATTTATCAAGCAGTAATAGTGAGATTAATTCACAATGACTGCTTGATATAATTTTATAAATAAAATGCAATTTTTAAAAGTTTTTTAAAAATTGTGAAAAGTGTTAAAAAAAGTGTAAAAAAATAAAGGACAAATAAATGAAAGTATTTATTGCATTATTTTTTTTTTAGCTGTGCTGGTTTTGTAAAAAATACTACAAATCAAAACTTTTTTAAATTTTTTCCTCTTTTTTTATATTTTTAGAGCCCCCTCTCCTGCTTACTTTGTTGCAGGGAGGAGGCTGTGAGGCGGCACGTCTGTCCCGGTCTGTCGGCGATTGATTGGTAAGGTCTACTGCAGACCTTCCCAATCGATCCTGCACAATCCTTTCGGCCAGCGTTCACTGAAAGAGCGCTGGCCGAAAGGATCCAAGTGCCGGCGCAGACTCAGCTACACGGTCTGCATCTAACAGAAATGCAGAGCGTGTAGCTGCTCCCGCAAGTCAGGTATGCGGTCTGTGACCGCGTACCTGACTTCTGAGCTGGCTGCGGGTCACAAAGTACCAGCTCACGGGCCGCAAGTTGTCCGCGGACCGGTACATTGAGACCCTGGCATTTTTGCCGCTCCCTTGGAACCTGTTTGCCTCGCTGCAGATACGCCCCTGAGTCCAAGATGTATTTATGTAGCTGTAGCCAATGTAGCCATGGGCAAAGCCACAGGTTAACTTTGGAACCCCGACAACAGCATAAACTTTGCTCCTCTTGCTGCCTGCAGAAACATACTCAGTACTTCTGGTTATAAGAAAGCATGTGACTAACTCCCCTTCCTCCAATATGACAGCTACTCAGGCACTGACACTGTAACATCAGGGCAAGGGAAAAAAGGCCATACTGCCCTGCCAAAGCCTGCAAGTGTAGAAAATACCTTTTAATCTGACAGGGATACACTCAATTTTATAAAGTCTGATTATGATAAAATGGGCAATTCACAGTAGATCTCTCTAGACTAGTAGATCAGACTAGTCCCATCTTTCCCCTGGCTGGTGTAGCTTGTATCGAAGAAGCCTGTTCGGGTCCCAGGCTGGGGGAGATGCTGGAGGCCGGTGTACAGGGGGACAGTGATTTACCTGTTGGGCCCTAAGCATGAGTTCTGCAAAGAGCAGGCAGCCCCAGGCTTTGCAGCATGCTCCAGGTGGGAATTTTGACTCATAGTGGTTCACCTCTCGATCTCTGATGGTGGCAGAAAGCCTCAGAAGCAGTTGATTGATGTCCCACATGGTTTTCCGGCTACTTCTGGTTTTAGTACCACCATGGAACACACAGCACTTTCACTTTCTTTAGTCCTATTCTGTGTTGGCTGGATTGGTTTGTTAAGGAAAGGTGGGCAGGGAGCAGCAAAGAGAAACCTGGTTCTGTGGAAAGCCTCTAGTCTATTTATGGGATTCTGGCCAAGTCCACTGCTGGTGCATTGCAGAATGACTGAGAACTCTGGTGCTGCTGCCTGTCAGGAGACTTAGGACATTAAAGAGGCAGCCATCCTGGTATTGGTATTCCCCTTTTCTTTTCCACTACTTCTTTTCAGGAAATATAACGTTTATTTTATTGCTATTTTTCTTTCAGTTTTTTTTCTATAGAAAGATAAACAATAGATTTGAAATCTTCCTTTAAGGCTGGGGAGGAGGTTAAGATTAAGAATCTTATGTAACTTGTCAATGGCTCTATGGATTAAATATTGGTGGGGTGATGAGGATCTAAGCTTCGTATCATCCCTTTGGAAGGGAATTTTGTTCAGCAAGACTCTGGACACAATCTTGGACAAAGCGGCAGGCGAAAAAAGAGTTAACTTGGCAAAAGAGTTTAAAAGAGAAGTTTTGTCCCACAAGGGGTCAGTTCAAACACAAAGGAGATGAGTAGCTCCAGAGAAGGTCCAGGAGATTTTGTTTAAACCCAACAACTTTGAGAACACCCAGAAAAACGTCAATGGTTGACTCTGTACATCCAGTAGGAAGAAAACTATCTTGGTTACTACAACATAGAAGACTCCAAAAAGATCACTGAACCCATGAACGCTATAGGCCATTGAGACAAGCTACAGTCTGGAGTTTGAAACCCCCCTGCCTCAGATTTTTTTAAAGTAATCCTAAAACAGTCTTCTCCCTCCTCTGTGAACCACCATAGAGGAGGTGATGAACCTGATGATCTTCCAAAAGGTTCTTGTACCAATTAGTCCCGTTAAGATTTTTATGCAGCAATTTTTTTGGTCCCCAAACCAAATGCGATTTTTAAGATTATTATCAATCTTAACTCTCTGTCAGTTTGTACTAAGAGCCTCTGGGATGGTACCACAGAATACCTTGAAGCGTCCTTCTGTCTTTATATATAAATAATCTCTTGATCCCAGCACTCGGTGCAGTCACTGTGGTCCTCTAGCTTTCACACGCTGGTAACACTTATGGGGGTGCTCCTCCAACCATGCAAACATAGAAACATAAACACAGAGTGACTCCTCTAAGTGTAATCCCATTTATTCAGTACAAATTGAATATAAAAACATCGATCTACTCACAAGAGTAAGCATGAACAGCGCTTTGACCAGTCCTCAAAGACTGCAACAGTTCCACTGAGGATGGTCCAGAAATCAAATACTTCCTAGCATACTGAAAACAGCAGCAGCCATTGGCTCCTGTCACAAAGCTGGCCCCTGTGAGCTCGGGCTAACACGTTTCCAGGGTCACACCCCTGTCATCAGAGCCATACAAGGGATCTTATCTACACTGGTTACAATGCTGTATGGTGTGCAGCAGGCACTTTCAACAATTTAAGGTACATGAATGCGTAGCTAGTTGTGACATTTGTGACAAAGACTTATTTTGATATTAGCACCCTTAGAGCCCCCAGATCAAGCCTCTCTCAAATTCTTAACGATCAAAACGGCTTTTCTCTTGCCCAAATCTTGAGAGAAATCTTAAAGCTTTTTCTTTACTTAAGACTTACTTTGATGTGTTTCAGGAAAAGACTGTCCTATCGTTAGATCATTCCTGCATTCCCAAAGTGGCGTCAAATTTCCATTGCTCTTTTGAGATAATTATCCCCTCATTTCACCCTAATTCTTCTAATAAAGAAAAAAAAAAAAAAAAGGTCATAAACTGGATGCGAGGAGGTGCTCCAGTACCTACAGGACACAAAACCTTGGAGAAGAGACAAACATATTTTAGTTCAGTTCTAAGCTAGGAATAAAGGCCATACGGTATCTTAGATTATTATAGCCGAATGGATTACCCAAGCCATAAGTTGCAGTTATATAGATCTGGAATATCTCTCAGGTGTCATGGGACGTAGTGGAAAAACACAAATTACTCTTAATGGTAATTCCATTTCCACATAGTCAGCACGACAGTGCAGCTTTAGTCCCTGCCTTGGCTTTTAATATGCCTTTTTTGCTACAATATTACACACTGAGTGGGTGTTGGGTTATACCAAATGTATTAACTCTCCTGTCCCTCACAGATGGGTGGTCTCTCAGGTGTGCTGTCATAGTGACTACGTAGAAAAGGAATTTTTTGGTAAGCGGAATTTGTGTTTTCTGCAGCACAATGGAACAAGACTCAAATTCCCATGAATCACTAGCAAAGTGACTTTTATATGATTTGCACTTGTGCAATTATAGGTATAGAGAAGAGGAAGACCACGAGAGCTGAGGAGAACAAGCCTATTTTTGATGGTACAAGACTGGACCTTCTCTCATGAACTTTGCCAAAAGACTGAAAAACCTCTTTAGTAGTGGACCATTTGGGGGGGGGTTGTGTCCATTAGGAATGATATTTTGGATTCAGTGTTATTAGTGGTTATGGTACACTTGGTCTTCAATGTGGACAATGAGCAGTTAGATTATCAGCAGGTAAGTGGCCACAATGTTTTAGAGGAGCTGTGCTTTCATCCAGACTGCATCTGAGAGGAAACACCTCATACTTCAAGCAGGTTCCGTTATGTATCCACAGCAAATGTAGGTAATGGTAAAAGTGCTATTCAGATCCATACCTGATGACTCCACTTCAGTCATTCTCAGTAATTTTGTTTTCAGACTGTGTTTGGTTTGGACAAATAAAGCAGCCTATTGACTGCCATGCCTCTTGTGATATCTCACTGTCTGTATACAAATCCGAATTTAAAACGAAACAAAACGAATTTTTTGGCAGTGCACATGTCTAGTATTGTCATATATTCATATTGAGAACATTTCTGAGCAAAAGCTGATAGATTAAAGTACATGTGTCTCCTTTCTTAGGTTATAGGTCCTGGAGAAATCGTAATGATGGCTCTTGGTTTGTTCAAACCTTGTGTGAGAAGCTGGAGGCACATTGGGAGAATGATGACCTTATGTACATTTTAACTCTTGTAAATAACAAGGTGGCAACAGCTTATAAATCTGACACAAACACCCATGAAAAGAAACAAATGCCTTGTATTGTCAGCAAACTTACCAAAGATCTGTATCTTTATTAATGAGTGGAACTCTTAATCTTGTTTGAATGAGTTAGTGACCTATTCATTGCTAAAGATTGTAGGGATTGTAATGAGTCTATCTCATATATTAGTTTCACCTTTTAAGTTGCATTAGTGAAATAAATGAAGTTTTGCACGATATTCTAATTATTCGAGTTTCACCTGTAATCCTCACTTGAACTATAATGAAATGTTTATCAGGTACCTGGGTAGCACAGTGGCTTAGTACTGGGGTCCTTGGTTTGGATCCCGCCCAGGACACATCCATCTACATGGAGTTTGCATGTTCTCCCTGTGCCTGTGTGGGTTTCCTCAGGGTACTCTGGTTTTCTCCCAAACTCGAAAGACATGTTGCTAGGTTAATTGGCTGCTGTCTAAATTGGTTCTAGTGTGTGTGTGTGTGTGTGTGATGGGGACCTTAGATTGTAAGCTCCTTAAGGGCAGGGACTGATGTGAGCGCACTGTATATAAAAGCTAAGCATAAATTCTAGGCGCTATATAAATAAATATACATTTTGGCAGTACTCTAGGATTTTGCTATTTTCTATTCATTATTTGGTGTAAAACATACTGTATATGAAATTACAGTATAACGTCAATGGAAAACTATATGTATAAATGCTCTGTACCTTTTTGAATTGTTCGCTATGGTCCCACAACCTGACAGTGAGGGATGCAGTACAAGTTCTATGTACTCTCACTTTTCCCTTACTCCATTCCCTGTGTTACCTGATGTTCTTAAGAAAAGTTTGAATAAATATACAGTAGATGTCATGCCAAACATCAGTTTCCACAGTTCATACTGAAGTACAGTAATACCTTGGTTCACGAGCATAATTCGTTCCGGAAGCATGCTTGTAATCCAAAGCGCTTGTATATCAAAGCGAACTTCCCCATAGGAAATAATGGAAATTCAGATGATTTGTTCCACAACCCAAAAATATTAATATAAAATGATTACAATACTGTACTGTAATATAATACTGTACAAAATATAAAGAAAAATAAACAGATTACCGGTACCTTCATGGCTGGTGTGAGGGGGACAAGAGAGAGGAGAATTATTGTGTAGGGCGACTTTCACTATCACTAACGGAATCCCTGCTATCTCTCGGCTCAATGGAATCCTTTTCATTTCGTGAAACCTTAACAAGGAATCTATCCAATGTGACATTGCATTGTCGTTAAACAGACTCATCGCTCGCACTGCTACAGCCTTATTCGGGTGGTGCTTTTCTACAGAATTTTGCTCTTATTGCAAGACATTGCTTGTATATCAAGGCAACATTTTTCAGAAATGTTTGCTTGTCTTGCAAAACGCTCTCAAACCAAGTTACTTGTAAACCAAGGTATTACTGTATATGTAGAGCCTAACAATAAACTTCTCTTCTGTTAAATATACCACTGAAAGTGTTTTATTATAGCTGTTCGAAAAGTGCAAAAAATATGTGTTGATTCTGCCGGTAAATTGTTCACAGCTGTCTTTGAAGACTCCAGCCACTCTCTATCTTATGAAAAAAAAGAGTTTGTAGTCCAGTCCTAAGGTAACAATGCTGCTTTTCCTTAGATACAGTACTGTGAGTTTTGTCATCTTAGATGCTATATACATGCAATTGCAAATATCCATTATCCAGTCAAGTACGCGGTCACATATCGCGTACCTGACTTATGAGAGCAGCCGCTCCTTGCTGTCCTGGCTCCGTTCCTTTCGGCCGAAGCTCTGTCAGTTCTGAGCCCACGTTCGAAAGGATGGATTAATAAGGTCTGCAGAAAGGATTAATTAGTAAGGTCTGCAGACCTTACTAATCCATCCTTTCGAACGGGGCTCAGAACTGTCAGAGCTCCGGCCGAAAGGAACGGAGCCAGGACAGCAAGGAGCGGCTGCTCTCATAAGTCAGGTACGCGGTCCGTACCTGATTTAATCACGAGGGATCGGGTTCGTACCTCCTCCCTGCATAACGGCAAGCAGGTGAGAGGGCTCTTTCTTTTATCTAATGTGGGCTGGGCTGGGAAGGGGGGCAGAGAACAGGGGAGAGGGGATTATTTTATATGTGAGGAGCAGAGAACAGGGGAGAGGGGATTATTTTATATGTGAGGAGCAGAGAACAGGGGAGAGGGGATTATTTTATATGTGAGGAGCAGAGAACAGGGGAGAGGGGATTATTTTATATGTGAGGAGCAGAGAACAGGGGAGAGGGGATTATTTTATATGTGAGGAGCAGAGAACAGGGGAGAGGGGATTATTTTATATGTGAGGAGCAGAGAACAGGGGGAGAGAGTGTATTGTTTTGTATGCGGGGGGCAGAGAACTGTGGGGGGCAGAGAACAGGGGGAGGGTATTATTTTATATGTGAGGAGCAGAGAACAGGGGAGAGGGTATTATTTTATATGTGGGGGGCAGAGAACAGGGGAGAGGGTATTATTTTATATGTGGGGATGTGGAGGGCAGCAATGTTTACATTGCTTTATGTTAATATTGTTGTTGTTAATATTTATTTTTGTAACTTTATTCTGCATATAACAATTAAAAGTGTAATTTCATAAGATAATTTAAGAGGGTGTGTTTAGGGGCGGAGTTAAGGACGGGGCAGGGTAGGGGTTAGGTGGGGAAACTGGTGGCAAGTAACTCTTAAGGCCTGGCTAGTAGCTCAGAACTTGAAATTTTGAGCCCTGATATAGTACATACCTTAGGCCCCTTTCAGATTAGTGGTCCGATCATGTCCGCCTCTCAATTTTTCAGGCAGACCCAATCAGATGCCCAGTGTAAGTCAATGGGCAGCCACATCTAAACAGATAGGAATCCATTTACATCCAGTCAGGGCAGCCATCAGAAATTTTGGGGCCCCTTACACGGCTTTAGGCCGGGCTGCCCCCCCCACCGCGCCGCTGGACGCAGGGCTTAGTGATGCGCTGGACACAGGACCCACCTGAGAGTGACCCTGCAGAGCCCACCATAGATGCTGCACAGCCCATCTTAGGCTGTCTATGGTGGGCTCTGAAGGGGTCTCAGGTGGGCTGGTCAGGGCTGCATCCCTCCCATCCTTTCCTTCCTTCCTAGCTCCTCATACCTGCACACATGGCCTCGTCTGCCGCTGGACGGGCCAGAAGTGACATCACGTCACTACCGTGACATCACTTCCGGCCAGTCTAACATCAGACGAGCAGCGTTGCTGATGGGGCCCTAGCTTGTCTCAAAGCCGCTGGAGCGGCAATGCTGGGGCCCTGCACTGCGAGGTCCAGGCCTCCACCTCCTTGCCCTTCACCGTCGGCCGATAGTCATGTAAGGGACCCGAGTGGGCCCCCAGGCTGCCGGGGCCCCTTACATGAGTATCGGCCGTACCCCCCCTGATGGCTGCCCTGCATCCAGTTGCCCCCAACTCCGGCCAGGTCTGGAAAAACAAATGGAACAGTGTTCCATTGAGTGTTCATTTTGAGAGCAAATTTTGATTTAGTTTGTCATTTGACTAAAATGCCATTTAGTTTTAGTCACCTGGATTGTTTTAGTTTTTGTTTAGTTTTAGTCGACTAAATATCATAAGATTTTAGTTGACTAAATCTACAGTAGTTTTAGTCACTTGACGAAAATGTCAATAGATTTTCGTTATAGTTTTAGTCATCTTAACTTAGTTTTTATTTCGTTTTAGTCACTGAAAAAATGTTATTGACTAAAACTATGATGAAAATTATTAGTCAACTAAGTTAACGCTGGTTCCATTTCGTCAGACCTGATCGTGCCAAACAGAAGGTAATCTAATGTAAATGGACACAAGTCCATTTACATCCAACTCCTTATAGATGGACATGGGGTCTGGTAGTTTTAGTTCTTTCCTCCATTGCAAGATGGAGGAACAAACTGGGATGGACACAGATATCACAATGGTGAAATCTGATCCGTACTGCTCCGATCAGGAGGGAATCTGTGCACAGATCCTCTGCTGAGCAGACCCTGTGAAAGGGCCTAAAAAGACAAATCCGTTCCAGCAAGTCCCTCAAAGCCGGTTCACACCACAAAGTCCGCGTTCCAGTGCATTCAGCCTCTGGAACGCAAGACGGCTGGCTCCCTGCGTTCAGGGGCGGGAGGGGGCATGACGGCGCATTGAAGTCAACGGCACCGCAGCTACGCCCTCCCGCCGGCAGTGCGATTGCCCGGAACGCAGGCACATTAACAATGGCCCAGAATGCAGGCACACTAGTACCTGCATTCTGGGCCATTTCGATCTGCAACAATACTGCACGCACTATTTATGCAGATTGCACTGGACCAGAATGCAGGTACTAATATGCCTGCGTTCCGGGTGCAGGCGATCGCACTATGGACAGGGGGTGTGGCTGCGGTGCCATTGACTTCAATGCGCCACCATGCCCCCTCCTGCCCCTGAACCCAGGGAGCCAGCCGGCTTGTGTTCCAGGGGCCGAACGCACTGGGACTTTGTAGTGTGAACCACCCCTCAAAGCAGCCTCAGATGAATCAAGCCTTCGATAGGCAGCTAAGGCTGGTTCCACTACACTACTGCTTCCGGGAATGACCTTTTGCGAGGGTCACAGGTTAAAGGTGAGCAACATTTCATGTATGGTGCTTTACTGGGTTTATGTCAGCAGTGATATCTCACTTCCCTAAGGCTTTATTCACATATAGTGTTTGCGGAAGACCGTGTGGCACGAAAACAATAAAATCATCTGCACAGATTCCGCTAGTTTGCAGCTATGATATAGCCGCGAACGTGCGGAATCTGCCGTACTATTGCGTTTGTACTATTTTGCTGTGCGAAACCGCGCAGCCGCTGCTAAGTCTGAACAATGCACATTAAAGTGGATTGTTTTTTTATGTTTAGCGTGGTTCCGCGCAGACAAACGCTCCAGTGTCAATGGAGACTTAGACTGTTGTTTTATGTAATTACCGGGCTGTGCACAGTGGTGGAAGAACTGTAACATTGGATACAAAGAGACACTTATGTACACATTAACAAGAATTGCATAGCATATTTTTGTTTTGTTTTATGTGTTACCACGGGGTATAGGAGGAAAACAAAACTGTCACATTTGTGTTAAGTGCTACACTGGTATTGTTCTTGTTAACTGCCAGAGCATTGCTGCTATGATACATGGAGCAGGACCTCCGCTTTTTTCTCAAGCTTAAAGGAGAACTATGAGGTGAGTGCTTTTCACTCACCTCATAGTTCTAGCCGACCTGTGACAATGAGACTGTCACAGGTCGGCCGGGCTCAGTAGATCGGGAGGTGAGCGAACACATACCGGCGTTCGCTCACTTCTCGATCCTGTCACAGCTCTCTGCCGTGACAGGGGAGGGGCTGGATTCCCCTCTCCCCGCTCTGATCCTCCAGTGCTCACTGGCGGAACGGACGGAGGAGGGGGCGGGTACAGCTGGCTCTGCCTCTAGATAGGCAGAGCCAGCTGTCACTCACGCAGCTGGGCGGATCCAGACATAATTGTCGGGATCCTCTTCAGCTGCGGCGTCTCAGTATACCGCGAGCTGTAGCTCCCTATATACTGAGCTTAGGGTGACGGGAGGACGCTAGTTTGTGTTCTTCCATTACCCTAAGGAGAACTATGGGGAAAAGCCCTAACCCCATAGTTTTCCTTTAAGGCTAAATTCCAAGCAAACCGCAAATACACAGATGAAATACATAAACAGAACCTGCTTTACCTGCCAAAGGATTCACATTTTGTCCATCCAGTTCTGAGATTTACACTGAGATTTACCCACATTGAGCACTGTTTTGCGATAGAGGATGTGACGAAAGTGGGGTTCGAGTCTGATATTAAATATAGCCTTCTCTTGTCCCCCAGTTCAGAGAGAATGCAGGCCTTCATTTAGTAATTTGCCAGGTCACTTCGCATTCCACAGAACAGCGATCTGCTTATCTGGCCTGTGATCTTTATTGCCCAGCACTAGTGAGAGTGCCAAACAACCTTTTAAACTAGAGATGCACAGATACTTTTCGAGTACCAGTGCAGATACTTGGCATTTTCATGAGAACTACCAGGGCTGCAGTGGTTGCAGCTGGGATCTAGCTCTGGCGCTCCACCACTGTCCTGAAATCATTAGTCTGTATTGTTTTAGAAAAACTGTCACATGACAATAAACAAAAATGTATCAGTACTCGTACTTGTAAGTACTCGGCAAGTATCAGTACTTGTACTCGCAAAACTGGTATCTGTGCATCCCTTTATTTATATTTATAAAAACAAAATCGTACATTAAAACAGAGATGTACAAATCCCAGGAGCTCCGTGTGCTCCTTACAAATGACAGCGGCCTCCTAATTTTTGAATTTTTCTCTAGTGTAGTCTTGGAGCTCAAAAGTATCGGTACATGTACTCGTATTTGTACCGAGTACTGTACTTGGTATCTGTGCAACCCTATTTTAAACCTTTTATAGCTGTCCCTAAATAACGGCATGTCACCAGATACTCATCTGTCACAAGTGGACAAGTTTATAAACACAAGCAGGTCTGGTAGAGTTAATGACCCGGTGACCCCACATTCACCCAAAAGTCATAAACCTGAGTTACAATATCAGCTCCATTTGATAATTTGGAATTGGGCGGTGATAGTGTAAAATAAAGGTTCATCCTCCTCCTGCTTTCCATCCCTAGCCCTGCCCTAGGGGCCGGCTCTGTGAAACCCCCTAGAGGGCGGACAAAAGGATGCTGCCAAGGTAGCTAGAGTGTCTCTTGTTTTGAAACATCAAGAAAGGAACTCCAGCAACATCAAGAAGAACATCACAGAAGAGTTCCCCTTTAGTATCTGGGCATCATCTGCTGAAAGCTTGCTTGAAGAAGAGCCCTTCAGACTTCTCTTTTGCTTATTCAACTCTGAACTCTGTCAGGAGTCCTAAACCCAGGACTGTTAAGTATTCTCCTTTTATTTTACTGTTATCTATATATATTTTGTCTCTTTTTATTAATATCTTTTTCTGTATATTTTCAGCACCGTTTCTTTTATTAAAGGACAATCTTAAAAATCGTTAAGCTTATCTCTACGCTCTAAATACGAACTTATCTTTGCCTCTGTGAAGAGCGCTACTGTATAGTGATCGGTCATATTCCTGTCTGAGAGGACAGCGGTATCATAAGCATTGTTTAAGTGTTTTACATTTTCGCAGCATTTGCTGGGAACTGTCTGTGTTTCCGTTAAAAAACACATGGTGGCAGCGAACGTTTGTGGGTAAAGGGTTAACTGTGGAGTTAACCAACACTGGCGACGATCGCTCTCAGTCTGCTGGCCTGAGATTGTGTCCCGCAAGCTGGAAACTCTCTGTGCAGGGTTAAGCTGAGAGTGGTATCGCCACGTCCTTGTGATGCCACGCTCGGTTCAGACTTGTGTAGAGTCACGTGTGATTGACGTACAGCGTGTTTGGGCCGGGCGTACGCCATAGAGGATGCCTGATTTTTTTCTCTGCTGCAGTTCTGTGACACTTACAGGTCTATTCACCACCCCCACCTGGTGACTCCACGATTAACTCATGTTTCTGTCACTCTGCTCTCTCCTCCTATTAATGGGCTTCCTGCACTACTGGACAACTGATTGACTCATTGTGCTGCTTTTCTCTCTCCATGCCTGAGCTCTGCTGTACAGAGACTGCAAGAGGCTGATACCAAATTAAACTCAGGTACTTGCATTTAAAAATGTATTGTTAAAAAAAAAAACTGTATTGTTAATTGTATTGTCTCCCCCAGTTTTGTAAAGTGCTGCGCAAACTGTTGGCGCTAAATAAATCCTGTATAATAATAATAATTCTACATGTTGGAGCAACCCAGCTGCTATGGAATCTCCATTTCTGGTGGTAGCCTTTGAGCCTTATGTCAGCAGGGAGCTCTTCTGTATCCAATGCAGTGTACATTTACCATAGGTGAACAGTAGTAGTGTGCACTGTACTCGGTACAAAGTACAGTACTTGGTACAAGTACAGATACTTTTCTAGCTCCAAGACTAGACTAGAGAAACATTAAAAAGTTAAGAGGCAGCTGTCATTTGTAAGGAGCACACGGAGCTCCTGGGATTTGTACATCTCTGTTTTAATGTATGATTTTGTTTTTAGAAATATAAATAAAGGGATGCACCGATATCATTTTTGCAAGTACTAATACTTGCCCAAGTACTTACAAGTACTGATACATTTGTGTTTATTGTCATGTGACAGTTTTTCTAAAACAACAGACTAATGATTTCAGCACAGTGGTGGAGCGCAGAGCCAGGTCCCAGCTGCAGCCGCTGCAACCCTGGTAGTTCTCATGCAAATGCCACTTATACTTACTAAATGTTGCAATTTACAAAGTCATATTCTGCATTTGAGCTGATGGTAACTCTATAATTATTGATGGGGGAGGACATAGAGCTGCATGGATTTGCACTGTATGAAATAATTTGAATGTTCTGAGCCCACATAGCTCCCCACAGTGCAGCAGGCACTTCATTTATATCAGCATCACTATACAGCTTCTCTATAGAAAGCAGCAGCTGCCATATTGATGCTAGTTACCCCAGCTGACACTTCATTCCTGTCTTCTTTCCCCACTATGGGAAACCTCCACCCCTACACAAAGTCTATGAACTGTTTTCCTGCTCACAAGTTGTGCTACTCCCAGTTCATACGAGCCAGATTATTTTCCTTCACGAGAACACAGACACTTGGTATTTTCATTATAAATATTTATTACTCAACTCGTATTTATAAAGAAAGAAAAAGAGATAAAACCACAATTTTTACAAATAAGCCCCCAACCAAATAAGCTAGCGATGACAACGCGTGCAAACTACAAATGGAATGAAATAGGTGAGCTCCAATAATGAAATAAATACAACCTATATTATAGTGTATTTTCATCATGTTCTATTCCAAGCAGGATGTATGTAGTTGGGACAGATGTCCTGTGTTTTAGTCCTTCATTTCCCTGTGTCAGCTAGGAGTTCAAATCGTTGAAATGTTGTTCAGGTGTCATAGTGCTCTGTGCTTGTAGTATAAGAGCCGGGAGACTGGATAATCCATACTGAAAGATGAAAGAAAAGGTGGAATGAAGTTAGCTAAAACATTTCAGACAGAATATGATTTCACACATTAGCCTGTGCTCCCTTCTTCTATAGAAAATTATGGGGTTGCCACTACTGACTTCTAGGGGTCAACCGTTATCGATTTTTTTAGAACCGATACCTGTAATGGGCAACCTTTCAGGCCGATAACCAATATCAGGTACCAATATTGTGTTTACATGCAGCTGAATGTAAACAGCAGGCAGTCGCCCGATATCGGCCAACCCCTACCGAGACTCCTCTCCTCCCAAATTCATCTGCCAGCGGCAGGATTCTGCAGCCGGCAGCTGAATGTAAACAGCAGGCAGTGCAATAGCTGGCCTGCTATTGGCTATTGAACCTGCCCACTGTCAATCAGCAGAGAAGGGACCTGAAGGAGAAAGTTCTCCTTCAGGTCCGATCCTCTGCTGATTGACAGCAGGCGGGTGCAATAGCTAGCCTGCTATTGGCTATTGCAATTTGAAATAGCCAATAGCAGGCTGGCTACTGCTTCCCCTGCTATCTGCTGGGTTTCGTTTTGTATTCTGACAGCGGCCACCGGCACACAGCACCCAATGTGCGAATTGCACTGTGTTTATTATTGGTAATATCGGTACATTTAAACAATGATTAAAAAATCTGGGAATATCGGCCCCAATTATTGGTAAATCCGATAATCAGTTGATCAGTTGATTCCTACTGACTCCTTGTGAAGATGCCAGTTGTCTGGCAGTCATGCTGATTCTATGACTTCATTATTTTCTGAGGCAATAACAAAAAAAGTGTCAAAAGGAGGTCAGTAATGGCAGCCTAAATTTTTCCCTCAGTTTAGGTTTTCTCTAATTTAAAAAATTGTATAAATGGTACAAGATACACGGATTATAAATTTACTCACATTGTTTTATTGGCATAAAACATTGAATCACACTGGATTTAAAAAAAAAAAAAAAATTGTCATAGAACATTGAATTACTTTGGATTTAGTTTTTTTCACACTGATAAATTCAAATAAACACTTTAAATGTTAAAAGTGTGTGTGTGTGTGTGTGTGTGTGTGTGTGTGTATATATATATATCACACACACATACACAAGGTGTATTACATTAATTACATGACAACCCACAAAATTGGTGGCATAAGTAAACATGGTTCAGCCAATTCTTTTTCAAAGTCATCAGTAGTGATCACTTGTATATTGTTAACTAATAACAGAAATGTATCTTATTTGTGTATCACTCGGCTGTAGATCCTCAAACCATCTCTGAATTGGTGCCGACACTGTCCTTCCTTCTGGAGGGTGGCTACTTTCAATACAATTTAGTAAACTAAAAACGTGAGATTGTAGTCCATCACTGGAGTGAGCTTAGATTGGTGGCTACTTTACAACACACACAGGGACCATGGGGAACAAAAGTAACCTCCCTCCAGAGGGAAGGGCAGTGTCAGCACCAATTCAGAGATGATTTGAGGATCTACAGCTGAATGACACACAAATAAGGAACAGTATTGTTAATAGTTAAGATACTTGAATGCAAGTTTAAGAATGAACTCCTGAGTTTGGTGTCACTTTAAGGGGTTTCACATGACTGTAGCATCAATACACATGTATCTTGAAGGTTCAACTTCTAGTGAGTCCGTTTCTTGGCATAACCTGCATCATAAAGACAAAAAAACATTCCAAGCAACTCTGGGGAAAAGTGATTGAAAAAGCACAATTCACGGATACAAGAACATTTCCAAGTCACTGAACATCCCCCTTGGAGCACAGGGAAATAAAAGATTAAGTTATGGAAAGAGTTTCGATCTGCAAAGAGCAGGTTATCCACTACAAGTGAGTGACCAGTGACGGATGCCACCAAGAGAACTTATGACAACTCTGTAGGCGTTACAGGCCTGAATGGTTGAGATCTGCAGGCTACGCATCCTACTGTTGTCCAGGTGCAGCACCGGTCACAGCTTTAGAGGAGTGACAAAAAGAAAGTAATTGATAACCGAAGTTCACATGACAGCTCACCTGCAATTTTCCAGCAGGCATGTGGAATTTATCCTATTTTCTAAAAAAGAATTTAACTTATTGGCCGCAGGCATAAAAGATTCTGATGTCCAAATGTAGATGTTTAAATAATAAGATTGTATTAAGCATTTTGGTACAATAATACAAAAAGAAAAATTAAGAAGGAAACCAGAAAGAGAGCAAGAAAGCATAGGGGCTGGCACACGATCCAATAGAAGGCATTGGCATAAATATTGTCCTTTATTTTGGCATAAAATATTATATATAAAATATATAAAATTGGCAAAAAATATTGGCATAAAAATTGTCCTTCAGGACTGGTCCCATTCAGTATGCAGCAGCATCAGTAGACATCCAAGATTTAAGACGTCAAATGTAGATGTTTAAAGCCCAACTGCAGAAAAAACGATACATTCAGACAGCACACTGGGTGTGTGAATTATCATTAAAAAGCTGTCTGGTATCTGTGGAGGGCCTCTGCAAAGTACAAAAATTTTACCTTGCAGCATGATGTCACCGACCCAGCTTCAGGGCACTGCGGGAGTGCGGGATGGGACTCAGCAGTGAAGTGTTCCAGTCACATCACCCACCTCTCCTCACTAATTGCCCATTCAAATACAAGGCAATCTGTGATTGGAGGAGGAGGCGAGAAAATGAACATCTCAAAATATAAGGCATGAATGATCGTTAATATGACACTCTTTACATATACTTCAAAATCTATCCTAATCTTCTTTATTAGAGTTGTTGGAGGATTCCACACTTACAGTTTCCTTAATGCTGGGGTCTTTAGCCCTGCACTTCCTGTAATCCTCCTGCAGCTGCCCAATGTTTTCTAGGAAAGTTGTGGCATTCTTCATCGATTTCTGCCTCTCCTCTAGTTCTGAACATTCCTTCTGAAGCTGGTTAAGTCTTGGTTGTTTCCTGCAAAGAAAATGTCAGAAAGTGCCGACTTAATCATTGGTTTCAAATAAAGATTCTTGCTGCAGATGGACCAGATTTGCTGCAATTCTGGATATGGGACAATTTTATCATTAGTAATTCTCAGATTATAATGCAATTTTAACAAAGTAAAGGTTTCAGCCAAAAATAAACTCCTACTTGATAATTTCATCTTTCACTTCAATCAAACGTTTTTGTTTTCTTCCAATTTCTAGTCGCACCTATGGGATATCAAAGGCACACTCCAGTCAGACAGGAAAACTCAGATGTAATAGCAATTCTATTCAGTTATTAGGAAGCAAAAGATCATTTGGACCAGTAGCAGAATTTTTGTATGTATGTATGTATGTATGTATGTATGTATGTATGTATGTATGTATGTATGTATATGTATGTATATATATATATATGTATGGGTGTATGTATATATGAGTACACCCCTCACATTTTTGTAAATATTTTATTATATAATTTCATGTGAAGACACAGAAGAAATGACACTTTGCTACAATGTAAAGTAGTGAGTGTCCAGCTTGTATATCAGTGTACATTTGCTGTTCCTTAAAATAACTCAACACACAGCCATTCATGTCTAAACCGCTGGCAACAAAAGTGAGTACACCTCTAAGTGGAACTGTCCAAATTGGGCCCAATTAGCCATTTTCCCTCCCCGGTGTCATGTGACTCGTTAGTGTTACAAGGTCTCAGGTGTGAATGGGGAGCAGGTGTGTTAAATTTGGTGTCATCCCTCTCACTCTCTCATAGTGGTCACTGGGAGTTCAACATGGCGCCTCATGGCAAAGAACTCCCGGAGGATCTGAAAAAAAGAATTCTTGCTGTACATAAAGATGGCCTAGGCTATAAGAAGATTGCCAAGACCCTGAAACTGAGCTGCAGCACGGTGGCCAAGAGCATACAGCGGTTTAACAGGACAGGTTCCACTCAGAACAGGCCTCGCCTTGGTTGACCAAAGAAGTTGAGTGCACGTGCTGACCAATCAGGAAGCTGGGCAGCGACTCATTACACATGACGAGGGGGCATGGAGCTGGCTTCCCAGCTAATCAGGAAACCAAGAAGCGTGTAATGGCTCGCTGCCAGGCTTCCTGATGCCGGAAGCTCAAGTATTGGCCTAGGCATCGGAGCATTGGGCGAGTACGAGTACTCGGCCAAAATACTCAGCATCGGCACCGACACTAGTATCGATGCATCCCTAGTTAATCATCTATTGCTGTCTCTAGAAGCTGATAATCAGTCAATACTAACAGGGGGGCATTCCAGTTTGGACTCCTAGACATAGCAGGTCTTGATGTTTTGTTATTTTTCGATAGTTATAGAACATACTTTTGATAGTTGGAATCATGTTCATGAATACTTCAGATATCCATGATATATGATTTGCCAGACACTCATGATATAAAAACACAAGCCATGGCTGGTATGGGAGTTGATTTAGACAACTAGAGTTGTCTAAATCTACCGTATTTTTCCGTCTATAAGACGCCCCTATGTATAGGACGCCCTCCACTTTTCTTACCCAAAATTCAGAAATCAATATTTTGCATAACTGATTACATCCAGTTAAAATTTTGCAGAGTAAGACAGCCGCTTACTGGTACCGGTATTTTTTTTGTTTTCCGACATTTTTATGGGCTCCCTGTTGCATCTGGGCACTGGCTACACGCTCTCCGCAGCATCAGCTGACGTCAGGTACATAAGGCTCATGATTGGAGGAAACCTGTTAACCTGTCTCTGCAATCGGAAGTTTCACTCGTGGTTTACAGAGGTATCGGCAGTTTCGCAACCGCGGTTCTCCTCTCGGCCCCCCGTGTATAAGACGCCCCTCCATTATTATTAGGTAAATATTTTTAAGAAAAAGTATAGTCTTATACAAGGAAAAATACAGTAGTTGTCACAATCCTCATCCTTTAGGTAGCTCTGAACCTGTGGCACAATTTCCTGGCCCAAACACCACCTTCTTTCAGAAGCCCCACTAGCATGTTAAAAAAAACAAAACAAAAAACTTTTGAAATGTACTTTTTTTAAACAGAAATGCTCAAATTAAAGCTGAACTCCACTTCAGCTGTAAACATTAAAATTGCAGGTTGGGAAGGTGGGGGTCTGCCTTATTATTTAAATGTTTACAGCTGACTGGAATTCATTTTAAAGAGACACTTTCACTTCACCTATTCAGTGTCTATTGCTAGCCACCCCCAGGAAGGTGTATATAATTACTGATCCAAACTGCTTCAACTTCCTCTCTGCTGCAGGAGTCCATCCTGAGTAAGCATGAGTGTAAGAGATCACTGCCCCTTCCCACCTGACAGTGTTTAGGCCTAGAGGTTGGCCATTTCGGCCCAAGCACACTCACATGGGGGAAGTCATATGCTGCCCAATATCCAGAAGGCCTGCTCTGAGAAAGTATCAGAACGAACAACGCAAAGGAGCAGAGAGGTGGTGAGAGAGCATGGATTGGCAAGCATAACCTTTTGGGGGCGTTGTGGGCAATCAGAAGAGACTGTCACTTTACCTTGAAAGGTTACAGAACAGGGTTTGGTTATATTGGTACTGAGATCAGCAGATATGGGAAAAAAACTAAACAACATCCAATTGGTAAAGCCAAAAAAAAAAGAAGTCTAAAAAACAGACACTTACCTTTGCATTTTTTCTTTTTAGATCTTTAAGCATTCGTACATTTTGTATCTAAAAAAATAAATTAATAAGTTAATACATGTAAAATGTTCCGGAGGGCTTGGCAGCGAAAGGGTTAAGGAAAGGTGATATGAACTTCTCGGTAGTTAAAATGCATCCTTTAGACAGACAAAAGAACTGCAATGAATGCATAATGCTTCATGTAACAATGATCAGATCTTGAAAAGATCTCCAATTGCCTGGCCCTGCTTATCTTAAAATCAATTTGTAATTACCACAAGGAAAGTGATAATTATTTAGGTCTCTTGACATAGAACCAGTGAAATAACACATCCACACATTCAGAATGAAACATAACACTTCCTTAACCGATAATAGATGACAGGTTACAGAAAATAGCACCAACACTGAATGCAAAAGGTACGATACTGATCCCTATCCACTCACCCAGCGAGCTCTCATCCGAGTGTATACAGGGCTACCCCCACCAAAATGAGGTGTGCTGGGTTTTTCTGTGGAAACTCCACCTCCTATTCTGTATTCTAAGAGATGACAATTGCACCATCCCTGCAAGCCCGGCATTAAAAAGCCATTTATTGCATTTTGGTTCGGTATGAAGGTATGTCATTATATATGATATTAACAGCATTTCTGTGTTATACTTACACATGAAGTTAGTTGATCTTTAAAAACGAGAAAAAAATTATCCACTGCTTTTTTACACGCACCATCGATGGGTTCCCTGCGAAAGAATGTTTTAACCAAATATTTGTTTTATTAGCACAAGGAAAGAACCATGGCTCTAGAAATAAACAAAAAGTGTACAGTGTTGCAGCCCAGCTCAAGCCTAAGCTAATATGCAAATATTAATTGGCCCCACAGCTTAAAACAAAATGCAGCTTTTGTTGCAATCCTCAACAATCTGATCCACCCTACAGCATTACTGCTCTTCCAAGCTGGATAATGCCCAGTGTAACTACAGGTGAAACTCGAAAAATTCGAATATCGTGCAAAAGTTCATTTATTTCACTAATGCAAATTAAAAGGTGAAACTAATATATGAGATAGACTCATTACATGCAAAGCAAGATAGTTCAGGCCGTGATTTGTCATCATTGTGATGATTATGGCTTACAGCTCATGAAAACCACAAATCCACAATCTCAGAAAATTTTTGGCAGTGTGGGCAGGTGCCAAGTCCTGCTGGAAAATGAAGTCAGCATCCCCATAGAGCTTGTCTGCGGAAGAAAGCATGAAGTGCTCCAAAATCTCCTGGTAGACGGCTAAGTTGCATTAGTGAAATAAATGAACTTTTGCACAATATTCTAATTTTTCGAGTTTCACCTGTAAATTCACTTCCTGTGAGCTCAGGCCGTCAGAGACAAACCCTGGGGATCACCGTGCTGTGAGCTCACAGTACTGTGCTGCAGAGAATGGCGCTGACATCATAATATTACATGAAGCCCAAATTGTTAATATGTTACTTTTAGAGATGCAGCCAATAGAAAAGAAGTAGAGGGGTTTAAAGCAGAGTTCTTTTCATATGCCTGGTGCCCACCACCTCTGTGCATGCAGACGACGGTCTGCTGGGTTGGGTCCACCACCTAATAGATGAAGTGTCTGCGGTCCAAAGCCTTCCTTCCCCAGGAGAGGTGGCATCCGCTTCACTGGGGCTGGGCACAGTTAGTACTGTGCAAGTCTTTCCCTCAAGTCCAGTGTAGAGAATCCTGTGAGTGAAGAGGGGGTGTGGAGGTGCTATAATAACAGTGATTCCTAGCAGTCTAATTTAATGTGACTCCAGTCTATGTCTCCTGGAACATGTCCACTGTCATGTCCACAAACCTATATAGCATGTCTTGCAGTCTTTGTCCATCTCCTGCAGCATGCCTGCAAACGCTGTCCATCTCTTGTAGCATGCACTTAGTCTTTGACCATCTCATGTTGCATGTCTGCAGCCTCTGACAGTCTTCTTTGGCATTACATTCATTAAATATATATATCTTTTTTTAGTTCTAGACAAATTTACAGGCCATATAAATTTCTATTACCTATAGCGTTCAACCAGTTTCTCGCTCTCAAATAGCAGAACATCAAGTTCATTCACATTTCTGGCAGTTACAGGTATATCTTCTGGGCTCCCAACAGTCAACTGCATTTGATCTTTTTGCTCTATAAATTGAAAAATAGGGTTTTTGTACTTTTTGTCAAATCCTTTTCTAGGAGCACATTGAGGGACACAGCAATTATTTAACCTTTGGGTTATACTACCATCTCTAGGAGAACTGGACAATTGCTAACAAAAAAAAAACTGTTGGTCAGCCCAGGATAAGCCCTCCTACTACCAGCATGCCTCAATTTTCTAGCAAAGCAATACAGAGAGCATGAAACAAACACAGAAGGATGGGACCTGTGTCCTTCAATGGACTCCAAGAAAACTTTTTATGTCGAGTGCAAAAAAAAAACCTAATGGGGGAATTTATCAAAACTGGAGCAGGCAGAAACCTGAGCAGTTGCCCATGGCAACCAATGGGCTTCTATCTTCAGTTAAAAGTTGAAAATGAAACAGAAGCTGATTGGTTGCTGTGCACAGCTGCTTCCGATTTTGTCTGCTCAAGTTGTGATAAATTCCCCTCAATATCTTCCTTGTCCATTGAGGGGTACAGGAAGCCTTAACATTCAAGACATCCAAAAGCAGTCCAACTGAGAGATGGGCAACACAACTAACAAACCTTAAACAGAAGAACTAGTATGCTGCGCTTGGTTTGATTAATCTATTTGGTTTTTGAATGCCCCTCATATATATCATAGCACTGTAAAATAATAACAAATTGATCTAAATACAACACCCATAGTGATTAATGTGTTGTAAACAGTGAATACTAAAGTGGTGGTTGTAAATGTTTCGTGCCGATTAACTCTGTAAATAATAAACGTAATAAAATGGTTAATTGTTTGTGTCTCTTTTCAGTGATTATCTCTTAAGTACGGGATATTCTAAATGCTGTATGGCGTGGTGTAATGAACTCCACCCAACTGGAATGAGTGTAACACTATATGTGTTAAAAACACATCACACTGGAGGGTGTGAACTGGTGAATGTAAATGTGCAAAACATCAATAGTGATACTAAATTAATCATACATGAACGAAATACGGGTTGAACTCCAAAAACTGTTAGATAGAAAGGTGTTATCCTTATCGAAATATATTGTGAAATTTATATAGCTTGGTAGCTGTTCTATTTACTTTCCCGTACGTAAACTACAGCATGTATTCGGTGCAGCGTGTGTTCAATGTGACAACCAATATGGCATTCCAACAATTAGCTATAGCAAAAACAAAATCAAAAAACACAAAATTCAAATGTGCCCACCAAATAAACCGGTATAGTCACACACAAGGGACCTTATCAAAGTGGAACGAAGCCAATGAAGACGCAGCTGTTATTGCTTCCTTTCCACCTTACAATTAGTCTTGTAATACACATCACATGCTGCAAGCATTAATTCCTCCTTTCATATTAATAAAAGAGGAAATCTTATCTGCAGTCCGCTTATCTGTCCTTATGGAGGTCCAAGATTCAGGGAAAAAATCAGCAAAAAAAAAGGTAGGATTAAAATCTCTTATTTCTTCACTCTGTCACAGAGCTGATGGAATCACTCTCATTTCTTTCCCCTCCGGTAAACCCGTCAATCTCCTCTACAGCGGCAAAACCAGACCACCGGGTGCAGTTGGAAACAGGACCGGGCAAATTTGGTGAAGGGAAAACAAAAAAAAGACAATCCAATCAAAAGAGTCCTTTGAAAAAGTCCAAATAGGACGAAACGCGTCAAGGGATTCTTCTCCGACATACCGGATGATCTTCAAGGCTGGGTGTCCTTTACACTCAAATGCTTTTATACTCTACAATCTTGTAAGTGTGGACATCTTCTAATTTTAATAAATGTTTTGATTGCTGCACTTGGGATTTACTTTTTTTTTTTTCCCTTCACCAAATTTGCCCGGTCCTGTTTCCAACTGCACCCGGTGGTCTGGTTTTGCCGCCGTAGGAAAGAAGCCCTTTCAGGCCTCAGCACTACCTTGTCCCTATGCAAAACAAGAAATGGTTCTCTGCAGGAAGAAGTCGCAACAAAGACACTCGCCTCACAGAGTGATGGCTACAAGAAAATCTCCGTGGCTGAGAGTAGAGAAATGTCTCTAATGGGTTTGAATAGCAATACAGTATATGAAGCACAAAGGGTATCAAATTCAGGTCCCACAGAGTCACAGACAAGGTAACTACTTGGGAGATCTCCTGTAAAAAAAAGTCTTAATCAATGAGTGAGAGGCCAACGAACAGAAAGGACAGAAGCCTGACCTTTGATAGTACTGAGAGCCAAACAGGATGAGAGCATTTGTCCCACGGAGAAACGTCTGGGTTGGAAGCACTGAGACTTACCCCAAGGGAAGTATTCCTTCCACAGCCAATGACAAACCTTGCAGGAAGCAGACTTCCTAGCTTTGTTCATCGTACGAATCAGACTCAGATATGCTTCTGTCATTTAGAACCTAGGCTTCACAACCTCATGTCATTAAAGTGACAAAGCAGCAGGATGGTAAATCCAACCTTGAGACAGAAGATCCTGAGAATATGGCAGTGCCCACGGAGTGCCAGGAGTCTTAACAGGTTGGTGAACCACATCTACCTGGGCCACAAGAATGTCCTCCATGTTGATCCTGCAGAGCAGATGAGGAAGAAGTTACAGAGGAGGAAATGCATAGATCATGGTATACTGATCCCATCACAGCATTAACTGCTTCTGCTAGAGGAGACCGGTATCTGCATACAAACCTGTCCAGTTTTTTGTTGAACCTGGAGGCCAGGATGTAAACATCCGGAATCTCCCACGTGTGACACAGCTCCTAGAAGACTCCTAGGGGTAGGGACCACTCCCGAGTCCAAGCGTTGCCGTCTGAGAAAAACGTGTAGTGCTGCCCAGGACATGATCCGATTTACCTGATCAGTCTTGCTGCAGCAAGACTTCTCTTTTCCTACCTTATGATTTATGTATGCCACCACTGTGGTGTTGCCCGACGAAATCCAGATCAGATGTGCCTCAGGAATAAATCCAATGTGGCAGAGACATGAAGCAAGATTGCGCCTACAACCAAATCCCCTGCACCAACAAGGTGCCCAGGACTCCTTCCCAGCCCGATAGGCTGGTGTCTGTCATTAGGTCCACTGCTGGGTTTCTGAACCACCAAAAGCCAGGGACAACCTGATTTTCGTTGTCGAGTAATTCTGGCTGGAGACCAGACCAAATTGTCCCATGACGACAAAATGTTGAGTTGTAGCTGTCTGGAAACTGGTCTAAATGGGAACTGCTTCGAAAGAGGCTACCATCTGGCCCAGGACTCGCATGCAAAAGCAGAGAGTTGGATGCCTTCTAGACTGGAGAGTTTGAACCTGAGACCAGAGTCTGAAGCATGTCCTGTGGAAGGAACACTCTGGCCTCAGATGTGCCCAGGACTAGACCCAGATACTCCAAGCGAGTTGGTTCCAGCGACGATTTCTGAAGGTTCAGGATCCACCTGAACTTCTGTAGCATCTGGACAGTCAAAGACACTCACCAATTGTTCCCGCAACAGGTCGTCACCTAAGCATCCCATAAGGGGGATGCCACAACAGTACAACAGGGCTAATACTGTGGCCTTGGCAAGTATCTGAGGTGTACAAAATAGGCTGAAAGGCAGGGCCAAGAACTGGTGTAGAGGCCCCCACAGCAAGGTATAGGAGTCGCTGATGAACTGGGAAGATAGGGATGTAGACAAGCATTTTTGATGTCCACACAAGCCAGAAAGTCTCCCTTGTGAAGGGAGGTAATGACAGATCTGGTGGATTCCAATCAAAATTTGTGGATCCGAATGAATGCATTCAGAGTCTTGAAATCCAAGATAGAGTAAATGCCCTTTTGGGTTTGAGAAGAGTAAACAGGTGGAGTAGACTAGTTTTGGTAAAGGAGCTGTGGCAGCGACATCTTGATCCAGAAGAGCCAACAGAGCTTGATAGAGATCTGCTAATCTGTGCGTTGACACACAGAAAAAAAAAAGAAAAAACATGAGTTGATTACCTGATAACTCTGTTTCCAGGAATCTTCCAGGACAGCCTGACCTGCGGGTGGCTCACCGGGCCCTGCATCAACAAATCCGTTGCTGGCGGAAGAAGCAGAGGCCCTGCCACACATAACGTATCTGGTGCCTACTCACGTGCAGGAGGATGGTTGCCTTCCCTGAGTGATGGAAGGGAACCTTGGCCAGAAATCGGGTGGGGGTCCGATAGGGAATCCCTGTAGGCACTGCAGCAGGTAAGCCTGGAGTAGGTCCCAATGCCTAGCAGGGTAAGGCTCAGCCCAAAGGCAAACAAACATGAGCCCTAAAAATAACAAACATTACGATGTCCCTGTGTAGCCGGCGGAAACACAAAAAAACTGACTTGGGATGGAAGGAGGAGTCTATTTATTTAATGTGGTTGATGTGTTTCCTGTTGCAGGCAGGCGGAGCCTATATCTCGATGGCTGTCCTGGAAGATGACTGGGGAAAAAAGAAGAGGCAAAAAACTGAGAAGGGGGCAGGGAGTAAAACTTCTGCAAGCTGTCAAATGTCCGCAAAGTTCAACCAACATCCTCTCAATCTGTAAAATAGGGCGCACCTTTATGAAGAGGAAGGCTTGTCTGAGGTTTTGGCAGAATGACAGGCTTTGGGGGGAAAACGGGGAGCCAAGCTTGGAGGGTCTCAACAAGGAAGCCAAAAGGAGTGGATAAATGAAAGGGATGTTTCCTAACATTCAGAGAGGGAGAAGACTTTGCAGTCTGTTCCTTAGGCTTCTTCTGCTGAGGAAGATGGGTCTAGTTGACACAAGCAGCATCATTGATCATATCAATAGCTGGTCTAAAGAAATGTTTCACCAGGATCAAATGCTTCTTACACAAGGGTTCCTCAGTTCAGCACTTTAGCCCTACACCAACATGAGACGCATGTGACAGATGAGTCCGGAGGCTTCCAACAAACCATCACAGCTGAAATTTAACACTTGTCATCTGCTCTCACTGACTAATATACAAAGGTTCAACTGCAGCAGTGGATAGATCTATTTTAAAGGATTTTGACCAGTCAGACATGCATATCAGTTGGGTCATTAAAGAGAGGCGCATCCTTAGCCAGAATAGTAAGCGCCTTGTTAAGGTGGGGCATGACCGGATCCACAGTTGGAATAGACAAAGTCCTCAAAAAACTGATACAAGGCTAATATATGCATGAGGGGGAGCAAACAACTTATGAGGCTGCTTTCAATCTTTATTGTGGGAGTAATGGCAGTGGACTGCCACTCCTCATGGGCAAGCTCACCAGCCTAAGATTGAAATGACTTAGAACCAAAATATATCTGCGGATGATGGAATGGAAGCTGCTAGCTGCAAATCAGATATAGAATCTGCTGGGAAGGGCGCGGGAGCGCCCTTGTGGCCTTTGGTATCAGAGTCAGCAAATAATCAGGAGATGTCTTGCATGACCATGGTAAAAAACCTTAGATGAAAGGGCAGAGGATCCAGCTACAACTAATGGAGCTAAAGAGGACTCAGGGGATGGAATGGACTCCAAGAACAGAGGGCAACATGACTCTAGGCTACAGACATTGGCACAGTGAGTAGGTGCACTGCAAGCCATCCTGGAACCATCTGTAGAAACTCAGATGGGCAACCAAGAAACGTGCGACTGTTCCCTTGGCGTGTAGAAAGATATGTTGCGACTGAATGGCAAAAAGGCAACATATAGGCTCAGGATAAGAGGCAAGACCTCAAATACTCATGGAACCTGGACAGCTGGTAGCAGGTGAGGGTTTGATAGCTAGAGGTGATCAAACTCAATGTAGATGGGCAGCAGGAACTGACTGCATATCGAGGTTCCACAAAGCTGTTTCCAAGCAGAAGCAGCAGGGAGATGCACCAAGCGAATGATGTCAAAACTCGGTACCACATCGTTAACCTCTTCTGCGGCAAAACAGACAGGGAATGGGGAATAATAAACACTGAACCTGGTGCCTAAAGAGCACTTCACCGTAACAGTAGGATAGGTTATCCTGGTCTAGCTTACAGTTGTGTTTGATAGCATCTAATCCTCCTGAAGCCAACCGTACAGCCTGTAGGCTAAAGACTTCCTTTGTCCTCTAATAGACAAGAAAGAAAATCCATTATCATCATTAGCCCTCATTCACACAGGAATCGGCACGCATGTACAGCTCTGTGCAGGGCCGTACCGAGCAGCTCCTGGGAAGGACAGGTGCTGCGTGCGATTACTACGCAGCCCCCATCCTTCTCTACGGGACTACGCGGCCGTACGCACCCCTACGCTCACCCTGTCTGCTTCTGAGCGAGAAACACGCACCCCTACGGACATGCACTTGAGATCAGCGTAGGGGGGCGTTTGGCCTCGTAGTCCCATAGAGAAGGACGGGGGCTGCGTATTAATCACACGCAGCACCTGTCCTTCCCGTGAGCTGCTCGGTATGGCCCTGCACGCAGCATGGAACTGTACGTGTCGGACGATTCATGTGTGAATGAGGGCTTAGAGTGATTATTCTCCAGCACCATTTTAAACATGGAAAGGGACATTTTTATCTACTGTGAATCTTTAAGGCTGAAAGATATGAACACATCTGAAGGAATCATATTATCAAAAATGTACATATGATTCACACTTGGGTAATAAAAAAATAAAAAAGAAGACCTAGTAACAATAAATGCAATTTACACAGATGTTTAAACATGGTAAAATGATATGCAGATCTCAATTCTGATAAGAATCCTTTTAATCTTAACTAAACCACATAACACAACCCCAAAACAACAGTTGCAAAGATGTAAAGGAGAAGGGTTCACTGACAACATAGAGAAATGTAATTATAGTGTATACAATTATTGAATTTTTGCAACACATTTAAAGAATATTAACAAAACACTATAGGGACTGATGGCTTCTTACTGTCCCATTCATAATCTAAAGTTCAGTTACATACAATGTAAATAGGCTGCATAGCCTGACCACACACCCAACTGATGTGCCTTTAATCACCTTCAGTGTGACTCCAAGTCAAATAACAGTAACAGCAACATGCAAAAATATTGTACCATAGCTTTCAATATGAAACGGTGGAATGGTGATTTACTATGCCGTCACCACCACCAGAAGTGTTTGATATTCTCTTAGCTATGCCAGATAATAGAGGCACTAAAACAACATTTTCAACTCAACATACTTGATTTGTTTGATTTCTTTTTGTTAGTTTTCTTTCCTTTAACTGCAGACTTTGTCTTCCCTGAAGACTTCTGAAATAACAAGAAAGTGGTTAAATCAATAGGAAAGTGTTTGGAACTTGATAAAAGTACAGAAAAGATAAGTGTAATGAATACAACAGGGTATTATACTTTATGAGGGGGGATTTAGGGAGCAGACAAAATCTGGAGCAGTTGCCCAGGGCAACCAATCAGCTTATCTTTCAGTTTGCTCAGTTAAGATTTGAAAATGAAAGAAAGAAGCTAATTGGTTGCCATGCACATCTGCCCCAGATTTTGTCTCCTCCAGTTCTGATAAATTCTCTTCAGTGTGTTTAATATCATATACAAAACAGAGCCTGTGGCTTAAGGCCTCTGTAATCTCTTATGTTCTTATATGTCATGACCACTAATGTATTCTAGCTGCCAGGCCTTTGGCTCTTATTGGTTTCATGAAATACTCTTCTATGAACCTTATTCTTCCAGCCCTAGCAGAAGTATACTGCTGCATACCTTATCTGTGGCCTGCTCAGCAGGGGGAGTCTTCTGGGTTGACCCTGTTCTTTCTTCAGCTTCTTCAAGTTCTGAAGATCCATCCTTTTCAGAAGCCTCCAAATCTTGTACCGATGTTGCTGTTTTTTGTGGAGTCTGAAAAGAATTACACAATATTAACACATTGGATTTACAAATGACTTTTAGCTTATAAATAAAAGTGAAGTGTTGTTTGTGTACCATTAAAGACAAACATCTGGCTGCCCCTGCTTGCCAGGGCCAAGTAAAAGCCAGACTGAAGTCACATCCAAGGTAGAGGCACATGTAGGAGTCAGCCAATGCTTTCCTCTGATTTGCTAACCATTACCACAGTGGTGCATGTTAACTGGAAGATGAAAGGTCTGCTTTGAAGTGAATAGTGCAAGAGAAATCAGAAAATCCACAACTTGAAAATTTGAAATACCTTCCGTTTTTTTCCTGACACACTCTTGGGGGTTAATGAGCGGTGCTTTGAGGCAGCAGTTTTACTCTTCTCTGCACTGCTGTTTCGTCTCACACTAAAAAAAGAAAATTATTAACAACTCAAAATATCTTGGAGGAAGCAAATCAAGTGGCAGACAGCTGGAGCATCAATGGCAAGGGAAGTGATGGCTATAACCCATCTGTTTAGCTAAAGAAAAGGGAGCTGTGATGATAACGCCTGTACCCCGAGTGGATACACCATCAGAGCTACCTCCCTGTGCACAGGAACTAACTAGCAGAGTTTGTTATAGCAGAGACATTACCCTAAACATCAGACAGAACCAATGTTAGGAGTAAAACAGGAACTCCTTTATTAAACAGCACACATTGTATAGCCTACAAAGGCCACCTCCTCCAGGTAGGATTGCATTATTTTAATAAAATTAACATTCCTGAAAACGTGTGTGGAATCAGGCCAGACTTAGTGGCACAGGGGGACATGATACATAAAGTGTCTGATCAAGAGTTCTATAAGATTGGAAATAAGTCCCGATAGTCCACGATCCAGCCGGTGGGCATATAGCGCTAAATAAGCCCATACGAAGTCTCATAGCGGAGTTCAGATGTTAGGTCTGGGATAAGATACACTACTTGCCTGACCAGCAATTTAAAACCTTAATCCAGGCCAGGGTCCAGAGTTGGTGGGAAGGAGGCTGGCCTTCAGTCCCCTCCAAGAGCAAGGGGCAGGGAGACTTCAGCGTTTATATCGAAGCTGTCCCCTTCTTTCAGCTGTGGTTTTACAGAACTAACAATCCTCTACGTGTGAAACACTAAGGGTCCATTCACAAAAGCCGCTGCGCTAAATCACACAGCAGCTGGTGTGCTGATCCCGGCACACTGCACTGTGTACTTTTCTTTTTTAGAAATGTTACATGTGGCATGTCATTGAGTTCTAGGGGCACAGGGGTGCCTGAGGCTGTTGTACCGCGTCACATCCCGCTGCGCTGAATAATTTTTTTTAAATGGATGCCATACTTTTTTTTCAGCACACTCCACCATGCTCCACCGCAATGTGGTGGTGTGAATGGTGTCCACCCATGAAAGGGAAATTGCCTTGTCTTACGTTGGGGATGCAGTGGAAAGATCACGGTGGTGTGAATGGGCCCTTACTGTTTTGGGGGTTCACACAGCTCTATGGCCTTGATCAAATGGGCTGCAGCTTGTAAAGCTTTAGCAAGCATTCAACTCACATTTTGAGAGGTTAAGCTCATATCCTAATGGAATAGCCGACACTCAGCACTATTTGAAGAGTGTTGAAGGCATGCTGAAGCCTGCTAGCAACGTTTTTAAAGTGACTGTCAACACATTAAGATCTAGGTTTACTATCCCTATATTGGGACTTGGAATTGGGTTTACAGTCCCTCTATTGAAAGTCTTCAACTGCTCTCATACAAACCGAAGCATGTTTGATCAAAGTTTAATAGTTCTCAAGATGCTGTTCCGTCTGCTTTTGTAGTAGGAACATCAGACTGTAAGCATAGTATTAGCATTATAAATACATAAACCAGAGAAAACTGCAGCTATAGCGGCAATGTAGAAGTAGGATAACTTCATATTTCCTTTCACTCCGAGTGCTTATTTGCAATTTAATTTACTAAAAAAATTGCAAGTAGCTTTATACTATATTGTGCATTATTAATTCTGCCCTATAGAGATCTCTGTTAAACTCACTTGCCCATTATTCCAAGCTACAGCATAGAACATATTCCAGAAACAGGCATACATACTAAAGCTATTTGCTATCCTGTTCACTCTGTTTGACATTACCTTTCCTTTTGGCTGACACTTGGATGAGAAGATACCTGATTTGCTGACTTTTCTAACGAAACCTTAGTCTGCTCCAGTAGATCTTCATCTTCAGCATAAACCGCAGTGCTATGTAATGGAGGATCTTAAAAAAATTGAAACAGATTTGAAGCAGGCATAAAGAAAAAACATTTGTTTACATGTTATAAAACACGTTACATTATCCAAGATTTGTACAAACCAGATATGGTCAACTGTTTGGATGTAGCCATGAGCAGCTCACCACCCAATACCCTTGCCATATATAACTGGCAGAATATCCCCTAGTCAGACTGCACAAGGGAAACCAAAGCACCAGTTATTTGCAGGTTTGCATTTTACTCCTATGACCAGTTTATCAGTTTTTATGAAATGGTACGTCCAATCTCGGATTGTCTCCTGTAGCACAGTGAATGAAGTGGGGCAGCCCCTAAAACGCCACCTACAGCACAATGTTTACAGAAGTATAGTTCAGAGGATGTAACAAATAGCACAGTCAAAGCATATTTTTGTTTGTCCAATAAGGTCTCCTGGCCACCACAAAAATACAAGAAACAGCATAACTGCAATATAAACAGTATGAATCAAATGCAGGATGACTATTGTGCATATTTCAAACACAATTCTGTCTTTACCAAGCCATAACAGTATCAACATTTCTCAAATGTACAACGTTCTTACTCATATGAGATGTTTTACACTCATGTGAGATGTTTTACATAAATTAAAACATATAAAATGTCTAAATAACAGTTAAAAGAAACATATCACAAGATGAATACATAGATTGTAATCGCTGACCTTTTGAAAAAAAACAACTAGTTGCTTGCCTGCCTCAATGACCCAGTGGGGTCTATTCACTAAAGGGTGAAGAGTTTGGAGAGGGCAGGAGAAGTGAACAATCTAGGACAACATAACTGAACTGGAAAGTGAGCTGAAATGGAGAGTTTTTCCAAATCAGCTATTTTTGCCTAGATTGATTACTTCTCCTGCCTTCTCCAAACTCTTCAGCCTTTTGTGAATAGACCCCAGTGAGTCCAGAGTAACTGCCCCAGAACATGTATGCAGATCAGGAGTCATGACTTTATTGGCTGCATGTGTATTCCAGAACTATCAATCTATTAAAGTATTTAAGCTTGAGACAGTAGGCAATGAGCATTTTCAGATCGGGATAAGCAATGGTAGGGTCCAGCATAATTGTTTATAGGTGTGCTGGCTACCTGGTTCCTTGGGTTTTGGCTAGGTGCTCCATACCAACACCCTGGCAGACCGACAACGTCTGCTCAACCGTTACACCAAGGGGTAATATCCGCAGTTCTCAAACGACATGTCTTTAAGATATTCAAGCCATTATGTGCTTCTATTTCAAAATCACACTAACTCAAGTAAGAAGATGTAATAAGCATTACAAAATAAAAGGGGAAATCTGTAAGTGCTGAAAGAAAAAACTCTGAAAGATTCCCAGAAATATCGTTACCGCTAAGTCTAACAGAGAATTTCCCCAGTCATCTTCCAGGACAGCAACCTGAGAGGAGAAGCAAGAAATAAACAAGCCTAGATCAGCATGGGACCACTACCTGTAGAATTTACTGCTGAACACTAGCAGGGTTATTCACAAAAGTGTGAAGAGTTTGGGGAAGACAGGAGAAGGGAACAATCTAGGACAACATAGCTGATGTGGAAAAATTCTCCAATTCACCTCACTTTCCAGTTCAGCTATGGTGTCCTAGATTGTTCACTTCTCCTGCCTTCTCCAAACTCGTCACCCTTTTGTGAATAACCCTGTTAGTGTTCAGCAGTAAGTTCTACAGGTACTCGTTCCATTCTGATGTAGGTCTACTTGCAAGAAAACCTTCACTTACCAAGATAGACGAAGGTAATCTGACTAGACTCAATAGCCACTCTGCAGATTTTCTCCACTGAGGCTCCTTGCTTTTCTTTCATGATTTGACAAAATCTGACAGAATGTGCCTCAACCCTTTCCCTGCCAAGGACGTATGGCATATGGAGGAACAAAAGTGTTCCCGGCTGGCCAAGGACGTATGCCGTACGGACCTGGCATTTACAGTTCTGCTATAAGCTCATGGTCGCTATGGCTATAGATATTGTGGTATACGCCATGCACATGCACTGCGTTGTTAGAACGCATCACAGCGCATTATTTTTTTTCTTTTAAAAAAACCCATAAATGTAATTGTGGCAGCGCATGGCAAAGCTTTGTGACGCATTGCCATGCGTTGTGATGCCTTGTGTTGCAATTAAATATACGCCTGTATCATTTTATCACAACACAAACACCAACACAGCATAAAAACTATTTTTAACAGATGATTATGACCCAGGATAGTGCAGACAATCCTAGAGTTTTGCCTCTCACACAGAGATGTGATAGTAGAATGTGACCCGCTCAGGGAGCAAAGGGCTATTGCTTTCTTCCAGACATTGTACGATTTTATAGGCTGCACTTATTCTGTATTCTCTGTTTATCTTTGTTTTTGTGTAAATGTGACATGAGTATCCGACTTTCTTGCATAACATATTGTTTATGTTGTTATTTATAGGTTTTGGAATTTATGTTTTGGAAATTGCTGTATTTCCTGAAAACCCAATAAATTGTTTAAAAAAAAAAAAAAAAACTAATTTTTAACATAAGTCGCTTATTTACAGTTTTGCGTACCTTCATGGTTTTACCCTTTTAAAAAAAAGGACGCAATTTCAAATTTGCAAATATTTGTTATTTATTAACTCAATACAGTTTTATCTTTTAGATTTAGTCAGAAAATATTTTTTTTTGTGCACGGATACTGATTTTAGTGTGTTTTATCAATTGAATTGTGTATTTTTATCGGTTTAATATTAATTTGACAAACATTTGCGCAATTATCGCACGGCCTAAAAATTTTGTATCACCATCTTTTTATTCTACCGGGCCTGCGCTTTCAGAAAGTATATGGTTTGGGGGGTCTTTTACAAACGCTAGCAACGCAGCAGTTGAAAATCAAATCAATGGGAAAAATTGCCAAAAGGGCTTGGCCAGCTGAGTTGCAAAATGTTCCGGAGGGCTTGGCAGCGAAAGGGTTAAACGAAGGAGGAAGCAATCTAAACCCGAGGGATGAGGGGGTGGGTGGGGTTTTTAAACTGTTCTAATAATGTTTCCTGCAGAGGTAGCAACCAATCATCTGTCAGGTTGCTGTCCTGGAAGATGATTGGGGAAAATAAGACGATACTCATTGCCAAAAATCCTTGAAGTAGAACTACATCCTCACCGAGAACCCGAGAAAGTTAAAACCTCTGTCGGTGTCTACACCGAGGAGATTCTCTCCACTTCCTGTCCTGGCAACCACGAAGGCAGTTCGAAAAATCTCCCAACGGGAGTAGAGAAAGCAAAACAACCTGTCAAAGATTCTAACCCTTCACCACTCTACAAAAATCAATTAGAAAATAGTTTTATCGCTGGCTGTAATCCAGCTGGAGAAATTCTTCTCACATCCTGTTCTAATGACCACATAGTAAGGCAATTGGTGCAGAAAAAAAAGAAGAGGTAAAAACCTGACTGGTTCCAATCATTTCCTACCTTATCCAAGTTAACAAAAAATATTTTACTAGAGTTCTTCTTAAATAACAATGAAAAGTAATTTCTCCCATAATTTGCACATAGATCTACTCACTAAAAGATTCTTCTGAAATATCGTCCTGTAGCACTTCCCCCGCCTGCTTCAAAATGGTGATGGAATCCAAAACGGTTTGTTTTGACTGTGCAGAGTTCCTTTTCCTGGTGTCCCTCTCTTTTTTCTTGACATAGTAAATGGATGATAAAATGTAGACAATAAATGGAGACAAGTGTAGTTTGTGTAGTACATTCAGGATAAATGTATGGTTAATAAGAATGTAACGAGGAGCTCTTTACTCCAGGGAGTGTCAAGGAGATGGGATGGGACCCATGTCAATGGTGACCATTTGTTACTGGTGTTCTTACACTTTACCCACCAATTAACATCTCCCAAAAAAGCTACATTTAAGGCATGCCAACTGTCAAGATTTCCAGTGCGCTTATTTCAGCTCTCAAGCAAACTTTCAAGCCCTCAAATGTGCAGCACAATGGCAACTGCAATCCAAACAGAGGACAAGATAGCGCCTTCCTTGGCTGCAAAGGACAGGAGGGTGTAGTTCCGCTTCAACTGTGCAGACTGCAGCGCGTATGAGAAGGGAGCACTGGCCAGATTTTGAAGGCTGTGCTGCACAAGGAGGCTGCACAGTGAAGGTCTCCAGTAAAGACTGGAGCTCAGAGCAGGAGGATTTCAGTAACAGAGGCAGTGCTCCCAATCCCAAAAGCAGTGGGCAGGACTAGCTGTGGCCAGGTGTTAATTGACAAGTTACAAGCTTGTCAATGCTGATAGCCAATACTCCTGCAACGTCTTCTCATCACTCTGTAGTGCAAGTCATCATAGTCTACAAGAGAGTGACAACTTTCCTCTGAATTCAGGAGCAGTGCAGCATCATTGTCACACCACCACATGAAGATGCATTAGGTGGGCTCCACTGGCAGGCTCAACAGGTATTTGTGGGACTTTGCAGGGGGGCTAAGTTCAAATGGAAATACTGTAGCACTTTTTTTTTTTTTTTATATTTCTCATCACAAAATAAATAATAATAAAACAATGACAAGCAATCCCAGTGCCTCTTACCTTTCTGGCTAGCCCTTTGTCTTCGACATGATCTCTAAATAAGCCTTTTCTCCTAAACATCAGAACACAAAAGAGTTGTAGTGAAATAAAAACACAACTACATATGTACAAGTTATTTTTGGAGAGTACATAGTCTATATCAGATATACATCCCAAATGGCTAAAATATGTAACATAAGTGAAGGTGCTGCCCCTAATTAACCAATCAGCTTTCGTCTTTTAAAGGAAATATTGATTGCTAGGGCCAATAACATTTCTTAACTTGCCTTTCATAAATCAGCACAAAACATAAAAAAAAATGATTACTTAAAATAAAAACACAATTTAGATAGTAGACATAGCAAGCATTCACACAGGTATTGAGCTCTCACTGGCTGTCACGAGTGGTTGGGATGTGACTCCTGAGGCACTGGTTAGGGACTAATGGCCTACATAACTCACACACTACTCCAGGTCATCTAATAATAACGTGCTGGATTAGTGTGATCCTAGTTCATTTTATTACTTCATTGCTGTGCTGTATGTGTATAGGCCAATGCCTTGGCTGGCGCTAATGCAGAAAGTTTAAAAAAAAAATGTAAAATCGGTCAAAAACATTTTCATCGATCAAAAAGATTAACGATTAATCGAGAAATTAATCGTTAATTTGCACAACCCTAATATATTTAAAATCCCCCAAGGGAACTTACGCTGAGCTTTTACTTCTTGACTTGTTCTGTGTTGCCATCTCTATTCCTTACAGCCTCACAGACATTGTTTCTGTGGTTGGCCCTGTAAAACATAAGACTTTCAAAACAAAAATTCCGTTGTCTTTTGACCAATCTGGTCATTATAAGAATGGCTAGCAGAGCGGTTATAGTACATTTGTCACTAATAATAATTAAACTGGTTTGAAGAATGAAATGTAGGCATGTAGTAGTGCCTCCACATACATTTAGTGGACATCTCGAATGCTGTTTGCACCAATGTAGAAATCGTAACACTTCCTAATATTGTCAAGCCTTTGTTCATCTAGTCCTGGTTCACCTCATTTGTATGACTGTAATAGTGGTCATAACAAAACGGCGATGAAGGCCCGCTCGCGAATACTGCTTGGTACTGCTGGAATTTGCATACAGGAGAGCCCAAGGATTTGGGCCACCAGGAACTTGAGCAGAGGTCTCAGGGTATGAGCATCCACTGCTAGGTGTTTGCCTTGTATTGCTGGAGCCGGTTCAGTACATAACTTCTCACAGGTGTGCGTAGAGCCAGAATTTAGATGTGTTTGCACAAGCTTCACTTTAGTCTTAAAATAGTTTCAGTAGCTTCTTTAGCCTGCGTCCCAATACCGATATTCCAGTCAGAAATTTGGGGGACATCACACTATGTGTATATGAAATTATGGACACCGGCACTCCAAAGTAGAATAACGTCTTTTATTGACGTGTCATGCAACAATACACTTATTGCAACGTTTCGGGGTCACACAGGATCCCCTTCATCAGGCAGAACAAGTGAAGTATTTTTCACTTGTTCTGCCTGATGAAGGGGATCCTGTGTGACCCCGAAACGTTGCAATAAGTGTATTGTTGCATGACACGTCAATAAAAGACGTTATTCTACTTTGGAGTGCCGGTGTCCATAATTTCATATACTCAACTCAGACGGTGGCCATCCGTCGACTACTGATGCACCCAACCTATTTATCAAGGATTAAGCGGTAAGGAGTGCAATGGGTACACTGACTATCACACTATGTGTACCCCCACTGGTCAGAGGGATGGGAAGTTACATGAGTTTACTCATCTCAGATTATGATCTCATACAGAATACCAGGGCTCTCTGAAGAATAAAATGAAGGTGCTTGTATGCAGGTTCATCTGTTATATGGAAAACATATCCAAATGGCTGGTTTGTGTGAGAGTTGGATCACCTAATAACGGTCAGTAAAAATGATATATGGGTTGATATTCACAAATACTTGATAATACCGGTAGTAATGATATGGTAATAGCTGGACCACAATTTCTCACATCAGAAGGTATGGTCTGCTGGTTCTTCCCCAAGAGGGAGAAATGACCCCCTGTCCATGATCAGCTTCCTCTCTGCCACCACCTCTCCAGTTCATCTTCTGCATCCTATTCTATGGGGACATAACTAGCTGCCACTCCTCCCTGATTATCATTTGTCATTCCTTTCCTCCCCTCCACAACAAACTGTCCTCACACTGCCTCCTCTCTCTTCACTGCACAGCCCCTCCTAGTGGAACACAAGCAGCAGCTGTTAAATGATCTTCCTCTATTACTCTACCTCCCCCCCAAGTCACAATGATCTTTTCCTAAGTCATCTACTTCCCTACCATCTACCTCTTCTTCCATACAAAGTTAGGGATTCAAATCTAACACTCAGCTTCCACAGCCCCATTACCGGCGCCCTCTGGTGGTAGACATTGCTATAGCTTCTACAACTACAGGGCCAATATCCATCAGTCGGCTAACATTTGCGGGTGTCAGGTGTGTTTATATAACACAAATTATTACCAGTTCTCCTGTCTCCGGTGAAAGGGAAACACACAGATGTCACATGTATCATTAGTAACGGGACAGGATAAGACAACCGAAGAGAATGATAGAAATGCCTGTGTGTATATGCTGCTGACATGTCACCCTCCACAATACTTACCGTACTTCTTATTCTAGGCACTTTGAATTCCGCACAGCCCGCTAGTTCCCCTAAACTCATCAGTCGGCGCCAAACCAGCAGAGACGGAGCGAGAGAGAGTCGTGGAACGCAAATAAAGTCACTTCCTTCCACTCCCGCTTCCTCTTTCCTGACCGGTGTTCTATCGAAAGTTCCAACTCCTCGAGTTCTCCAACCATCTGATTTCCGGTTCAGTGAGAAGAGGTTTGGCCGAGAAGGCTGTACTGCACGTGGGCCATCCGCGGCATTTCCCAATGCACATAGTACACAGCAGTAAAGTATTAAAATGATTACAGCAAGTTATTAATATCAGTTGCCCTACTCAATATGGCCGCCGCTTGCGGCCATATTGATTGGGGCAACTCACATTAATAACGTGCTGGATTACTGTAAATCTAGTTCATTTTAATACTTTAGTGCTGTGTACTATGTGTATAGGGAAATGCCGCGGATGGAGCACGTCCAGTACAGCCTTCTCGGCCAAAACTCTTGCTTCTCACTATACCGGAAGTCATATGGTTGGAGAATTCAAGGAGTTGGAACTTCCGATAGAACACTGGCGCAGTCCCTGCTTTCTGACACCAGGGGGAGCCGATCTTCTATATTGTATTATGCTATAGCGATGCCCCATTAAAAGAGGGCCGTTTAAAGTAGATATTGACCCTAAATGAATGCCATTTAGTTTGCTAAAGCAACGTGTCTCTTACACAGATTACATTTTTAAGAAAACACTTTTTTAATTTAGTTTTTTTGGGGGGGATATCAGCACTGCTGATCTCCTGTAGTGTCTTGCAACCAATTCATTTATACATGCAACTATTGCAGGTCATTTCTAAGGGTGGGTTTCCCATAATTGCCAATACTTCAACAAAATTCCCAAGGACCCCTTTTTTTTTTCTTTGCATCCGGCAAGCCATTTTGGCAGAATGTACTTTATCATAAACCTAATGCCATTCTTCAAGTGATGTTAAACCCTATGGGGAGAGTTCACGAAAAGTGGAGCAGTTTTCTTATGGCAATCAATCAGCTTCTTTCTCCAGTTTGTTCAATTAAGCTTTGACAATGAAATAGAGAAGCTGATTGGTTGCCATGGGCAACTACTCCAGATTCTGTCTGCTCCAGTTTTTATGAATTTTCCCCTATATGTTTTGTACACAATTCAGAAGTGGACGTCCATATTTACATAAGGTGCTGTTTCTCTATCATCTAGAGATGGCCTTTCTTCCTTTTTTTTTTTTTTTTTATGTGGTGTCATTGTCACTGCCCCTGCTTTCAACTGTCTCTCCTTGTACTCGCATAGTTCTATGGAGACACCAATCTGTGAGCACTGCCATGGTCAGACTACAGCCCTTATATGAAGACTCCACAAGAACCAACACACACTCAGCCTGAGAGGGAAACACAGAGAGGACATGCCTTGCTGCTCCTCCAATGCAAGTGATTGACAGTGGCTCCCCAGCTGACAGAATGAAGGGGCACACATGCATGCTGAATGATGGGACATGTAGTCTAGATAAATGCTGATTAGTGGTATTAACAGTGCGTTCAGAGATCATTTGAGAGGATCCTTGATTAAGATCTGCAGTAGTTTGGGGCGTGGCTTGCTCATGGCCGCGAACGGTCGCATGCAGTGTGAGCTCCGGCTTCATCCCCAGGAACGAGCCCCAGGAACACTCTCCCGTACCTCATTATCGCCTCCATGGGCAGAACTAATGAACACACCGCCGGCCCCGACCCAGTTGATCGGCACCTTCTTCCGCCCTTCGGGCTCCCACGTGGCCTCACCACAACTGGACCGCGAGGCAGGGGACCCGCCTGACTCCGAGGCCTCCTCCCCCCTTCGCCCGCCACCTCAGGCAGACTCTGACTCCTCGATGACGGGGGATGACAGCGCTTCGTTACGGAACGATGATATGTTCCAGCGCTATTTCTCTATGCTGCAGAGCTGGAGGGACTGTTCTCCCGCCTGGAGGCCTCACACCGCCACGATATGGAAGACCTCAAGGAGGGCCTAGCAGGCTTCGGTCGCAGGCCGGAGGTGGTGGAATCTACTACCGCGGCTGTGTCTTCCTCGGTCCAGCAACTACAGGAGGAGGTAGGCAGACATCATGACGCCCTGCTCCAGCTATCTCTGCATATCGATGATCAGGAAGATCGCCATCGAGGCCACGGGCCTAGCAGACCTCAAAGCTACGGTCTTGGGCATCTTCAACATGCTCCTGGGTAACCCGCCCACGCACCCCATCGAACTGGACAGGGTTCATAGGGTCCCTGGCTTTCGCTCCCCCACTCAGCAGCTACCCAGAGATGTCCTGTGCAGGGTGCACTTTTTCCAGCAGAGGGAAGCCATTCTGGCCAAAGCCCGGGATAGAGGTACCATTGACTTTGATGGTGCGCAAATCTTGCTGTTCCCGGACCTCTCCCGGAATACCCTAGCCAGACGCAGGGCGCTCAAACCCCTGACCCAGGTGCTTCAACAACAAGCTATTCAGTATCGGTGGGGTTACCCTTTTCACTTGGTGGCACGGAAAGATGGCAAGTTCTTTGTCCTGAGGTCCCCGACCGACTTGGATAAGTTTTGGCACGCGTTGAACCTCCCTGAAATCACGTCAAGCCTCACTCTGAAAACTTTACCCACTGATATCTTATCGGAAAGGTTTACTCAGAGTAAACCTTTCATGGAGAAAATGGCTCTCTCGCAGACATCAGGGAGCTGCTGTCCAAAAGAGGGAGACTCCCTGAACATCAGGGAGACTTGAGATACCTGTTAATCTCTCTAGGTGCATTGTTATTATATTCACTGCCTTTGCATGCGGAGGGCAGCGAAAGTTTATCAAAGATGTGCTTTTACTATCGTGGCTGGGGGATGGGGGGGAGTCCCTAGGTCGCAATGATGGGACTTCACCCCTTTCCTTTACCGTCGGTTGTGTGCTGTATCTCACTACTTGTCTATGTCGCTGTGCAAATGGTGGTCGATATGGGGGACATCTCCGGCGCTCTAGGGGAGACGGGCCTGCGACGCCCTCTGTGCAGACGGTGCTGCACTACGGGGGGTGTCGGGGTGCTGTTGGTTTTTTGTACTGGAGACCCGGAGATGTGCCCGTGGTATCTCCTGCCCCGATCCTGTCGCCCGTGCGATTGGTGCCCTTTGGGCGGTTTAACTCCCTGGTTTTACCCACACAAGCTGTGGACCGGTTGGTTGCCTGGGGTATATATATGCTCACTTTCTATTCTTTCTTCTACCCCTATTCCTTTCCCTGCCGTTGTCCTCTTGTCCTTTGCTGTCTGTTCCTGAACCCTTACCTTTGTCCGTCCCTGGTCTTGGGAGGTTCGGAGTGTCCTTTTGATCGCTTGTCCTTGCTCTCAGTTTCAGTATGCAAGGCCTGAAATTCTGCTCTCTGAATGTTAGGGGTCTGAACTCACCTCAGAAACGGACGCAGCTCCTGTATGATCTACACAAACTCCATAACCATATTGTCTTCCTGCAGGAGACTAATTTTTTGCTTGATAAGGCGCCCCGACTCACCTGTCACAACTTTCCCCGATGGGTGTACAGCTCCTATCCCTGTGGTAAGACCAAGGGTGTGGCAATAGGATTCCACTCCTCTTTGACGTGTGAGATACTTGCTGAATGGGTTGATCCGGATGGGAGGTATGTCTTTGTGCAATGTTCCATTCAGAATAGGACGTTTACCCTAGCTAATGTGTATATGCCGAACCAAGGTCAGGTCCCTCTTTTGCTGTCTACTCTCTCTAAACTTGCGGATTTCACAGAGGGTGTTCTGATCTTGGGGGGTGACTTCAATATGGTTCTAGACACTAGCCTGGACACTACCTCGGGGAGGTCTCAGATCTCGTTTCCGGCGCTTAAGAAGCGCCTCCACTCTCTATTCAGCACCCACGCCATAGGGACTACACTTGTTACTCAGGCACGCACAACTCTTATAGCAGAATAGATTTTTTCCTGATCTCGCATCATCTTCTCTCCTGGGCCCCCTCTACCGCCATTGGCACCCGAATCTGGTCTGACCACTCCCCTGTATTTCTCACCCTGGAGGTCCCGGGTACGTGCAAACCATCCTACACATGGAAACTGAACGAGAATCTTCTCTTAGACCCTGTTTGTAAATCAGACGTTGCAGCCACTCTTACCCACTTCCTCTCTGATCATGCAGCCAACCCCACCTCGGCCCCAATACAATGGGAAGCCCTTAAGGCCACGATATGTGGGGTGTTCATAAAACATGGCTCTCGACTGAAGAGGGAGCGGGGGGCCACCCTGTCCGGGCTACAGTCAGATCTTGCCTCGCTGGAAACAGCACATAAAAAATCCCCATCCCCCCCACTGCTCTAGGATCTGACCAGGGTGAAACTTTAAATCCAGAGACTGTTGGATGCTAAATACCTCTCCCATAGGGACCGGGTGCGCAGCATTTTCTACGAACATGGCGATAAAAGCGGTCGTTTGTTAGCCCGCTCGGTGCGTGGGCAACGGCTCCGCACTTATGTCCCAAAAATCAGTTCGGCCAAACGGGGGGTGGTCCATAGCTCAGAACGTATTGCGGAAGAATTTCATGACTTCTTCTCTTCTCTTTACAACCTGCAGGTGGTTCCGGACAGCCCCCCACAACCAGACCTTATGTCGGAACTGCAGTCGTACCTCTCGTGAACATCCCTTCCGGATCTCCCAGATAATGCCCTCCCTGATCTCACTGCTCCATTTACAGACATTGAAGTACTTAATACGCTTAAGTCACTTCCTTCGGGCAAAAGCCCGGGGCCAGACGGGTTCACCACTAAATTCTATTCTCGGTTCAAAGAGTATTTGACGCCTCCTCTGACCAGGTCCTTTAACGATATCTCCCCGTCCTGCCCCTTCCCGATCCAGGCCCTGGAGGCCCATGTAGTTGTCTTGCCCAAACCAGGCAAGGACTCGACGCATTGCAACAATTACCGCCCCATTTCACTAATTAATGTCGACGTTAAAATATATGCGAAGATTCTGGCTAACAGGCTGACAACTTTCATCCCTAACCTGATCCATAAGGAACAGGTGGGGTTTGTACCTGCGCGGGGTGCTAAAGATAGTATTAAGCGAATAGTCACTCTGATACATTATGCACGGTCGCGAGGCATTCCCTTTTGTTTGTTTTCAGTGGACGCCGAAAAGGCCTTTGATCGGGTTGGGTGGCCCTTTTTACGGGCCTCTTTACTCCAGACGGGCTTCCCTACAGACTTTGTGGACAAAATCATGGCGCTTTATTGCCGACCCCATGCCAGGGTACGGGTGAATGGGGTGCTTTCGGCCCCGTTCCAAATACACAATGGCACTCGGCAGGGTTGCCCCCTGTCCCCACTACTTTACATCCTGGTCATGGAACGCCTGGCAAATGCTCTTAGACTTAATCAATCGATTAGGGGCCTCTCCATAGGTAAACATGTCCATAAGATGGTGTTGTATGCTGATGACCTGCTACTGTACCTTTCCAACCCATTGGTGGCTCTCCCCTCAGTGTTGTACGAATTTAAACTATTTGGAGATCTATCCAATTACCGTGTGAACGTGCAAAAGTGTGAACTCCTAGATATATCCCTCACCCCTGCTGAACGGGACAGCCTCTGGGACTCGCTCCCCTTCAAAGTACGGTCGGATTACATTACATGCCTAGGGGTTAAAGTGCCAGCTAACCTGTCGGATCTATACACACTTAATTATGCCCCACTGTTACAATCTTTGGAAGGAACTCTTGCCTCCTGGATGCATCTACACCATACTTGGTTCAAGATGCATCTGTTACCCCGCTGCCTATATCTATTGCAAACCCTCCCTATAGGCCTCCCGGTCCGCTTCTTTAAATGCATCCGCACGGCTGTCCTACGATATATCTGGAGGAACAAGAAACCCAGACTTCGCTATACTATCTTGATAAAGAAGAAAGAACATGGGGGTGCCGCTCTCCCGGACTTGGAGTCCTATTACAGGGCCACTCATTTATCCCATCTAGCAGCCTGGTTTGACTCCGTTGACCCCGCACTGTGGGTCACTCTGGAATGCGACCTTTCCCCAGTACCGCTCTTCACACTTCCATGGTTACCCACTGCCCTCCGACCGCGAGGTTCAGATCTTCCCTTTTTTCCACCTATGGTGTTACGGGTTTGGAACACCACGATGGCCAGACATAACTTATCCACATCTCAGGGCCCCATGACCCCGATCCTTGCTAACCCGGGTTTTCCGGCGGGGTGTGGAGTCCCCACTTTTCTATGTTGGAGGGCCTCTGAGCCTTGCTATGTGTTCCAGAGTCTGTCGGGTACCGCTGTACAGCCACTAACATCAATGTCCGGCCCCATTCCTCTTCCGCGAGCCTCCTGGCTGGCCTATTTTCAACTCCGATATTTTGTGGACGCACTGTGTGTATCGGGTACTCTCTTCAGGCCTCTCACTTTCTTTGAGGACCTGTGCGTTACGGCTCTACCGCTTCAGCGCCCAGTTTCGCTACTCTACCACGCTTTGATTACCGCGACCAGCGGGGACTCCCTATATTTCTTCTCGGCCTGGGAACAGGAATTAGGAATTGTCCTCTCAGAGGATGACCGGCGCAAATGCCTATGCTTTACACATAAACTTTGCATGTCTACTTATGCACAGGAGCGGAATTTTAAACTGTTGACCAGATGGTATAGGTCCCCGGTCAGAATGCACCAGATCTCTTCCGCATACTCGGACAACTGCTGGAGATGCCAGGCTGGATCTGGCACACTGGCCCACATATGTTGGAGCTGCCCTCTACTTCTGCCCTTTTGGCGAGCGATCTCACACGTCTACACCAGAGTCACCTCCATCGAGCTGCACATATCTCCGGAAATGGCCCTATTGTCGGTCTTTCCAGGCTCTATCTCTAAGATGAAAAAATCCCTGCTCAGATTCTTTATCATGGCGGCCAGAGCTTTAATCCCACGACATTGTTATAATGGTCTGGCCCTCTAGCAACTTCAGCGCCAAATTATAGCTAAATTGCCTACAAACGTCAGGTGATCATAATAATCTGGCCACTCAGTGTAAGTGCGCACTCCCTGAACAGAACTCAGGGGAAGTCGCGCACGGGAAGCAGTATAATGCTGCTGCAAAGCAATCAAAAGTAAGTGGACTTTGCTTTGCTATAGGCAAACATTGAGTTCAAATTGCTGTTTGCGACTGTTTTGGTCAAATCCTCAAACGGTGCCTAAATGCTCCCCATAGGCCTTCCTTGTGCCAGGTATCTGCATATGGGGGTGTCTGTCACAGATTAGACAGTTGGCAGGCAGCTGATTTTGGCGTTACATTTTTGCAGAGCAAACTTTGGGCAATTATGACTGCCTGAAGTGCCCACAAACCCTTGTTGATCTCCTGGAAGCCAGGGTATTTAGTGATAAACTGCTGCACCACAAAGCTGAGGACGTGTGCCCAGCCTAGAGAAGTGTGAATTTCCCTGACGAAGAGCAACCAATAGATTAGTTCCATTAAAACGCACAGTCTTGGCTGGCTGAAGGTGGTGTGGTGTCAGCCACCTCTCGGCCTGGAGCTTAAGAATTGCTAGCACTTGGGAGGATGAGGCCACCGAGGGGGAGGAGGATATACGGGTGACTGGACCACTAGCTCCAGCAGTGCCCGCTCCTTCCTGCAAACTTCCCAGCTGCCAAATGATTGACCCAGTGTGCCATGAAGGATATGTAGCATTCCTGCCCATGGCCCCTGAACCATCATTACAATTAGGGATGTACCGATACTAGTATCAGTAACGGTACCGAGTATTTGGGCGAGTACTAGCACTCGCCCAAATGCTCCTGATACCTATCCTGATACCGTAACTTCCGATATCAGGAAGCCGAGCAGCGAGTCATTACACTCTGCCCTGCTTCCTGATTGGCCGGGGACCGGGCTCCATGCTTCCTCGTCACCAGGGAGCATGGAGCTGGCTTCCTGATTGGCCAGAAAGCCGACTCCATGTTTCCTCATCACCTAGTGACAAGGTAGCATGGAGCCGACTTGCCGGGCACCATGTAATGAATTGCCGCCCGGGAAGCTGTCTAATCGGGAAGCTGGCTAATCAGGAAGCCAGGCAAATGAATCATTACCCACCCCTGGCTTCCTGATTGGCCAGAAAGCCAGCTCCATGCTTTCTCATCACCTGATGACGAGAGAGCATAGAGACGGCTTCCTGGCTAATCGGGAAGCCGGGGGCGAGTCATTACACGCTGCCCGGCTTCCTTAATGGGACTGGGGTAAGTACCGGGGAAAAAACTATCGGCAATTGTACTCGATACCGAAAAAACGGTATCGGTGCATCCCTAATTACAATTAATGGCACCACAGTGCACAGACATACTGTGATTTCACATACATTGCCAAAGGGCACATATGTGAACAGGTCTATGTGTTTACGGTCCACAGCCCTAAACATTTTGCATCCCTGCTCCTGTTTTCTCGAAGCTCCTGTGTAGCTGTTTGCAGTGGATTCTCTGGCACTTCTCTCTCCCACACACTGAGGGATATGTATAAAGCAAATTAGTGACAAAGTTAGAATCAAATACAGATGCTTGTTGGTCAGCAAAGTCTTTGTGACACTTTTATGTTCGTTGCACCTGCAGCCTTGGACAGCCAACTCAAAGTGTGGCACAGGTCTGCAACAGAAATAGCACTGGAAATTAGACAGATTCAGAATCAACAGACATGCACAGTGATGTCAGTGGCATGTTTTATTTTGATGAGTGAAGCATTAATGAATGTCTAAATATAATGTCCCTCACATTAGGGCCCATTCACATCAAAATCTCAACACAATGTTGCTTTGCGATTGTACCTTCTGATTTCTGTGCTATGATTTTTTATTTTTTTTAGGCTTTCGGGGTTTTTTTTTTTCTTTTTTGGTCAAGCTTTATGTGAAATGTCCAGTGTGTACATATTCCACTAAAGCTTGCGAGGCGTTGTGTTAGCATGTTTTTGCAGCATTGCATTGCACTGGGGGAAAAAAAAAAAAGAGCATGCTTTACCTTTTTTTTAGCGTAACGGACAGCATTGCAACGCAACACACCACCAGTGTGAAATGTCTCATTCACACCAATTCATTTTTCGTTGCCCTTGCGTTACCATCCGTTGAAAAACTAAAAAGAGGGACCCCCAAGCCCCACTGCAAGGGTTAATTTTTTTAAAATCTTTGCGTTCTTCTTTAACCCACACTACCTATTCAGGCCACCAGCACTAAACAAGTATGTAGAAGAAAAACACTTCCGTCTGACTATATTCCTGAGACTGTTTGTTACAGGTCAGTGTCTCGGGAACTATTGACGCAAGAGAATGCCAGGCAATTCTTATTTTCAGAAGGGGGTTATCTGTGGTAACCTTTATATTCCCCTTGTACAGGTTTGCTTTAGAAACAGTGCTTAGGCACCCACGCATCCTCTAAAACCTGTTGTAGATATATTAAAGTGATACTAAACTCAGGTATACCAAGTTAATTCTTGGTATACTAAATTGAACAAAATTGTAATGTCAGATGTGTGAGGGAATTCAAGCCAACATTTTCTGCTGAAACCTTTGGATTAAAGGGACACTAACCTCAGGAGTTTAATCTTAAAAGGTAACATAACTATTAACAAAAATCTATCTTATTTGTGTGTCACTCGGCTGTAGATCCTCAAATCATCTCTCAATTGGTGCTGACACTGTCCTTCCTTCTGGAGGGTGACTACTTTTGTTCAGCATGGTCCTTGTGTGTGTTGTAAAGTAGTCACCTCTCCAAACTCACTTCCATGATGGACTATAGTCTCAATATAACGTGAGATTGTAGTCCATCATGGGAGTGAGCTTGGAGCAGTGGCTACTTTACGACACACACAGGGACCATGGGGAACAAAAGTAGTCACCCTCCAGAAGGAAGGACAGTGTCAGCATCAATTCAGAGATCATTTGAGGATCTAGAACTGGGTGATGCACAAATAAGATACATTTTTGTTAATATTTAAAAATGTACCTGAATGCATTTTTAAGATTTAACTCCTAAGGTTAGTGTCACAATCACATATCAATCTGCGCTCCTAAACTATAACAAAGTAAATCAAATAAATCGCTTCAAGTGCTCTAATGATGTGTATCATTCACCTCCCCCCACAACTAGCAAAATTATCCTCAATACTGTGCTAAAGTGTCAATGTGCAATACTGTCACCATTATCTCCAAATTTAGATGCAAAGTACATAAAACTAGTTGATAAGTCTATTCCTTAAGAAACACAAGTGATATAAAAAATAAAATAATCTGATATATAAGGTACCGAAAAAATGTCTTTAGAAAATACACCACAGATGCTTATTCGAAAGGTGTTCCCATTCAGTGCTCATTAATCATCATTCTGAAATCAATAGCCGTCTCGTGTTCACAGTATAAATCCATCTTAGCGCCGTGTGTACAATATCCATCACCTCACTTTGAGAAAGTCAATTGATGACGAAACGCATCGGTGGGCATGTCCCTGCTATCACAGTGCTGCATCACGTCCTCTGCCACAGCTCCAGGATGTGTAAGAATATTAGTGAAATAAATGAACTTTGCACGATATTCTAATTATTCGAGTTTCACCTGTATATATATATATATGGAAACGCTACTTGTGAGAAGTTAGAAATGTGTTTTTTATTAAAGTATGTAGAAAGGGTTTTACTTAATGTTTGTTTTCTATCTCCTTCCTGAGCGGTACATTAAATCCCAATTGGGCCCTGGATACATATTACTGTCTGCTGTGACCCGGGATCGCTGCACATCTCTGGGATTTGTAACAAAGCACTGCCGACCATCTTACACATATGAACTCTTTTGGAGTCTGGCGAGTGCAGTGTGAAGAGCGGTGACGGATATTGTACACACTGCAGATTTTCTGTGGTCAGATGGAAAAAGTGCAACAGATTGGCCCAGGTGGAGATTACTCCATCCACACAGTTAAGTGTAGATGGAGGAATCTGTTGCACCTTTTCCATCTGACCACAGAAAATCTGCAGATAATTGTAAGGTGTACGGGCAGCTTAAGAGATGGACCTCTACCGTGAACACAAGAGACAGCAAATTATTTCAGAATGATGATTGAGCACCGATTGGGCGCACCTTTTGAATAAGAATCTGTGGTGTATTTTCTAAATACATTTTTATCGGAACTTTATATATCAGATTGTTTTTTTATTATCACTTTTCTTAAGGAATGGACTTTTTTGCAAATGGTTTGATGTATTTGCATCTAAATTTGGAGATTCTGGTGACAGTATTGCACATTGACACTTTGGCACAATATTGAGGATATTTTCAGTAGAAGTGTGGGGAGTGCAGTGCACTTGATATACTTTAATCCAAATGTTTCAGTACAAAATGTTGGCTTGGATTCCACCTTTTCTGGTGATGCTGAACACATTTGACATTACAGTTTGCTTCAGATTAGTATATTCCTTTGAGTGGCCCCAGCCAGGATAGCTGTAAATGGGGACACTAACTTGAGAGCTGCATGCACTTTGTAAAAGTTACAATAACTGCAATGTTACAATAGTGTCAGTATAGGTAAAAGGAATAACTTTTTATTGAACAGAGCTGTTGTCAAATTGGATTGATTTTAGTGATTAAACTTGACAGTAGAACTTACTTGTTCTATCAGGGGCCTCTAATATATGATTGTAATGAACCCAGAAACAGGGAGACTAAGGCCTCCTCATTATGGCTGCAGAAGGTGGGCGGCTGACCTGAAAAAATAGGATTTTTGTACTCACCGTAAAATCCTTTTCTCTCCGTTCATTGAAGGACACAGGCAAACAGATCGTAGATCCTGAATGGTAGGGTAATATCGCCACCTGCAGGAGAAGGACGCTAGGCACAAAACTAAAGACCAATTACAGCCTAGGGGCGGCCCCTGCGGTGGCCAAACCCCCCACCTGCTGACAAGTCTCCAGTTTAGTAACAAGCAGTTAGGAGTGTACACCCCATAAAGAGGGCGGGGCCTGTGTCCTTCAATGAACGGAGAGAAAAGGATTTTACGGTGAGTACAAAAATCCTATTTTCTCTCCCTTGCAGAGGCAGACGCCACGGGGCGTCCACCACCAGCTGGACCTCGTCCGCGTACCACGCCCCCCGAGGCCAATCCGGGGCCACGAGGACAACAGTGACGCCCTAAAAATCGTATCCATTGGGATACAGCCGGATAGCCCTCGGAAACGCACGTTTCTTTTACCGCAAAATAAAAACACGCGGCGGGGCAACGCGCACATTCTGTACGCCTAGGTGTGAACCCAGCCAAAAGGGAAGGGTAATTTCCCTTTCAAACTGAACAGCCAATTTGTCTTTAGTAAAATCAACCCACATGAGTCATGCATCCATCAGAACTTTTTCACACAGGTGAGTCCTATAGACAGAGTATTAAAGACAAGTGAATAGGGGCATAGATAAACTCCCCTTGCCCTGGCGCAGCATGTAAACCAGGGTCTGATGTTTTCATTATTTTGATTTTAATTAAATACAACCAACTTAATTGAAGCTAAGCTCCAGATATTAAAAACAAAATCACCAGTGGCTGCAAGATATTTAACTAGATCTGCATTTTAAAATGCAACTTGTATAAATGCCTCAATCTGACTTGTTTCAGCCTATTTCCACCTTCTGTAAAGCAGCACTCAGAGAAAAGAAGTGGTAGAATCTGAGCCAAAATGGTGTCCGTGCACCAATTATTGACAAAGAGCATAGCGAGGGGAGACGAGACCAGAGAGTTGACCCAATCGGATTGTAGCTGCTTTGTCGCTTTTCAATCATACACTTTGGCATGGAGGTAACCTAGCTAAATGGTCTGAATGCAGCAGAGAAAAGATAAGGCATCAAGCTGGCTCTACTGTGTGGTACGGCTTTGTAAATCGCAGAACTGGGTGTACAAAAATGCAATTCCTTGGCCAGGTAAAACCACTCCGTTATGTATTTCAACTGTGCATTTTACCGATTGGCCAGGGTTCAGCTTTAAAAAGAACTCCAGGAGTTTTTTGATGACCTGTTGCAGTGGGGCTACCCCCACACTGCAAGGGTTAACTGCTCATTTTTGTCTAGGTAAAAAAAAAAGTTATAATCACCAGATTTTCCGAGCCACCTTCTTCTTAAGCTGTCCATATACCTTACAATTATCTGCATAAAAAAAAAAAAAAAAAAAAAAAAAAAAGAGTTACAGAAGGAATTAGAAAAAGAAGAACAGAATGATAATGGCTACACAATCCATCATGGCATGATACTTAAGAGTTTCATACTAAAGAGATGCCCAGGCTGATGCTTTTTCCGGTGATGATAATTTGTTAGAACTTTTATAAAACGTGCTGCCTTGGTTACCTTTATATCTCCAGAAAGAAAAAAAGTGCGAGGAATCTGCAGTATTGTTGGCTTAAATTCTTGCAATATATAAAAAGGTCCAAAAAGACATTTCTTTATAGAACCAAAACTGATGTTTTACATTAACGTCCAGTTCACACAAGCTTTATCTTGTATATGCTAGCCTCAAGAGCAACAGGTACAGCAGACATTGTGGAAGCCGTTAAGTTTTTTTTAGTAGAGTAGGGAATGTTGAAACAAAAACCCTGGTCTTTTTCACATTTCTTTTTCTGTTCCAGAGACATAACAGGCATTGAGAAACCAGAGAGACCGTTTTCACCAAGAACAGTATCTCCCATGGTTTTTGTGAAAAACTGATTTCCCCTCCTGTTCTGCAAAATTTTAGCTTTTACATTACCTCTACCAATGACAATGACCTTATCTGCTCCTTTCTTACCTTTTTACTGTTTATATATTAGTAAAAAAAAAAAAAAATTTTTTTTTACCATCTATGGCAATATGTCTTTCGCACTCTATTTTAGCCGTCCGTATTTCTAGTTTGCATCTTTTATTGCTTTCTTTATATACCAAATAAAGGAATCTCACAGACAGCAATACAAACCAGATATAGGTTCCAACCATTCCAGTCTCTAATTTTGGACATACTTTTAGAAAGTGTCTCACTCTCCTTGTTGGCTTTCTCAATTATGCTACATTATGGAGATTGCAGCAGAGAAAGTAATACACAGCCTGGGGGAGGTAACTCACGCTAAATAGAAGGTTTCACTGCTGGGCTCACTAAAGATGTTCAAATCAAAGGGTGGTCTCAGCTTAACAACTTTCAACCTTAAAAAGGAGAACTATGGGGCCAGTGTTTTTCCCCATAGTTCTCCTTAGGGTAACGGGAGGACACAAACTAGCATCCTCCCGTCACCTTAAGCTCAGTATAGCTGTAGCTCGCGGTATACTGAGACGCCGCAGCTGTAGCGGATCCTGACAATTATGTCATGATCCACCTAGCTCTGCGTATCTAAAGGCAGAGCCAGCTGTACCGGCCCCCTACCCCATCCGTTCCTCCAGTCAGCGCTGGAGGATCGGAGCGGGGAATCCAGCCCCTCCCCCATCACGGCAGAGAGCCGTGACAGGATCAAGAAGTGAGCGAACGCCGGTATGTTTTCGCTCACTTCCCGATCTACTGAGCCGACCTGTGACAGTCTCATTGTCACAGGCCGGCTAGAACTATGAGGTGAGTGAAAAGGAGAAAAGCTACATAATAACTTACCTGTTAAATGATAATTCCCCTTTGCTCAGATCCTCTCTGCTGACATTCTTACAATAAATCGGTTTGGGTTTTTTTCTATGCTGTCACGTGACCAGAAAGCCGATTTGTGCACTGTGAAGTCCCAACTACAGTGCTGAATATCCTACAGCTGTGACCTTACCCTGCTAGCACCCATAGCTCTGAGCCTAGCCAGATGGGAGACGACTTCATGCCCACCAGCCACAGAGAGGAATGAGCTGCAGCTTTGTGGTCACGTGAGTTTAACCCAAGTTTTGGGTTAATTCCTCCTGCATGCATTGGTGATTCATAAGGCAGTAAATCCAGGATAGTGATAGCAGCCTACAAGCTTGAAATGATAAAAACAAGTTTAACACTGTAGCCGCTGTATCTCCACTTGAAGAGGCAAGTGAAAAGAGGCATATAGCACACTGCAAGAGTCGACACCAACAGAGTACACTCACTTGTTCAAATGTCTTTAATCCAGCTTCTTTCCCAAGTTTCAATAAATCTTCTAAAATGGCATTTTTAAAGTCCTAGAAAACAGAAAAATGTTCAGAGGTCTAGGAGTGATTCCTTCAGAAATGTAAAGGACTCGTGAAATGTAGGGTCTCCTTTTTCTAATACAACATCTTCCACGTATAATTCATTTTAAAGTAATACTTTATTATTCATTTTGTCTAATTTGGTAATGGGTTTATAGCAACAGTAAGCCTCATTATATAACAATAATGTACACACAACATCTTTGTTTGTAAAAAATAAAAAAGGGCATTTCCCCATTATAAAGGATGAACATTGACCTGTATTCTAAAATATTATTTATTATTGGTATGTTATATTGTGCCGACAAGTTTACGTATCGTTTACATAGTTGCACATTCGCATACATGTGACCGATCACATACATACTGCCAGGAAAAATAATATGGAGCGATTTATTTTTAACTTGGATACAGGCAGGCATATGTAATAGTCTGAAAATCTATTCAGGTTGGCAGGATGAGAGGAAAAGCCACCGTTGGACATAATTGCAGATGCAAATCTGACTTATTGCAATCAGCAGAGCACTACTTTTGTTTGAGCTGCCTTTGCCACAACTATTACAGGTCAGCCCCAATGTGTTTCATAGCTAATTTGTGTAAGCAACACAAAGCAGTGGAAACAATATCAAACAATGGTTTAAATCATAAAAACAAATGCAGGATATGAATATGAGAAGTGAGACTGCGGACATATTTTCCAAGGTGCAGGCTCCATGACTGCTATCCTGATCCAGTCTATGAAGGTTCTCATTCATCCAGGTCATGGTATATCTGTAAAAAATAAGTCAAAGCAACTGGACTTGCTGTACTTTTCTTGAAGACGTTTCACTGGTCATCCAACCAGCTTTCTCAATTCAAAACACTCACTCAGACATTCTGAATTGAGAAAGCTGGTTGGACGACCAGTGAAACGTCTTCAAGAAAAGTACAGCAAGTCCAGTTGCTTTGACTTATTTTTTACAGATATATCCTGATCCTGGTTTCACTACCTAGTAAGTCACCGGCCTGAATCAAGTATGCAGGCCAGGAGTTCACACTTCAGACTCCACTAACTGCATGTTTGTTTTAGACCAGCGACTGTTAGCAGTTAAGCCAGGATGAGTAAGATAACCCAGAACCCGACCATTGAAAACAGCCTGTTATAAAAGCATTGCAGAGGCTGACAGTGCAGTGTTTTCCGGTTCACTGTGGCAGTACATGAATGCTGTTCAGCTTTAACTTCATTAGCTTCCTAGACAGAGAAAGAAGGCAACCAGCAGTTTCAGAAGGCCAGCAACAGCAACCCCCATACTTTTCTCATAACAAGTCTTAATTCTCTCATAGGCCGAAAAACATAAAATATTTTTCTTCCAAAGCCTGACAAAGGTCTAAAGTTTTTCTTTAACCACTTAAAGACCAGAGCGTTACACCCCCTTCATGGCCAGGCCATTTTTCAGTATTCAGCACTGTGTTACTTTGACTGACATTTATTCCGTCCTGCAACGCTGTACTGAAATTAATTTTATACCATTTTTTGGGGACACAGAGCTTTCTTTTGGTGGTATTTAATCACCACTGGGGGGGGGGTTTCATTTTTTACTATATTAAAAGGAAAAATTAAATCGAAAACATTTTTTTGGGAAAAAAATAAAAAAAAAACCAAGTTTCCCCAAAGTTATAAAACATTTATTATTACCAAATTTTTTGGCAAAATATAAAAATAAAAGGACGGGGTCACGTCGGGTAAATAGACACCAAATATGTCAAGCCTTAAAATTGCGTGCGCCCACGAATCCAAAAAAAACAATGGGCATAGAAGACACTTTAAAAGCTCTTATCGCTCATCAGTTTAGTGTTATCAGTGATCAACTGCCCTAAAATTATTGCTCTCACTCCGACATTTGCGGTTATATGCAACATGAGCAGCGCAATTGTCGTTTTTGCACATTGGCGCACCCAACACATTTTTACGTTTATATGTGCGTATACGTGGGGTGGGGGACTTAATTTGTGGGGGGTTATTTACATTTCTATATGCGACTTGTTTTTTTTACACTTAATGTTATTTGCTATCACATAGGGGATAACAATCCCCCTATGTGATAGCACAGGCACACTGACAGGTCCTCTTTATGGAGACATTAGAGGTCTCCAAGACCCCTAAAGTCACCTGGGGACCCCAAAGAAGAGATCTGCTTCACCAGCTTCTTCTCTGGCTATAGCAACCAGAGGAATGACAGCTGAAAGTAATACACATCACTTTTGCATTGAGACGTCAAAGGGAGATCAGCAAGGAGGAAATGCTCATCCCCCTCCCAGCCTCCTGCTGGCACCCGCTCGAGCCGGTCCCAGGCTCGCAGAGGGGACAGTGGAGCCTGGGATGGAGGGTAAGGGCGGGGGGAGCAGCGCTGCAGAAGCACAGAGCAGGGCAGCACATACACGCGATTGGACGGCTATAGAGCCACTGATCGCTTATGTGTAACGGCCGTTAACATTTTGTCGGGTTTTTTTTCTACTCAGGCGCTCGCAAGCAGAAGAAAAAAAGCCATATATTTACGGCACCCTGCTGATGGGAGCTTGCCGTCCGTTTTTTTTTTTCTTTTACAACGGGCGGACAGCAAGTGGTTAAAAGTAAAAATAACTGGACTATAATGACCCTAGGAGTCAAGTTCACCATATACCTACCTTATTCTTGCACAGGTCTTCATAAGTTCCTCCCAGCTTCCTCTTTTTGGCCCAGCTGACTGCACTGTCAGGATCTGGCACCACAACGGCAACAAGGAAAGCCTGAAAACAGGGACAGACATATTACTATGCACTTCTTTTATGTCCTACCAGTTTTCACCATAGTATATATGTTATTACCTGTAAGCTTTCTCCATAAACAAACACCTGTACCAGTGGCTCACATCTTGTGTATATATTCTCAATTTTTTCTGGTGCAATGTATTCACCTTGGGCCAACTTAAATATATGTTTCTTGCGATCTATAATCTTTAATGTACCATTCTACAAAAACAAGGAAACAAAAATGACATTAGTTTTTGGGATGAGTACATTTATTCATATTAGAAAACAATGTCAACTTATATTTGTAGCTGCATTACCTATGCCACAATTCCATTGGTTTCCCAGCAGCAAGTATTTTGGAAGGGAGTTCTATTGGCCAGCTAATTCAACTTTAAGATGCCACACACTACACTAGGAAAAACCACTCCCCCACTTGACATTCACATCTACAGAGCAGAGCTAATGTGTAAAACTAGCATTGGGCAACAGCTTGACATACAGGCACAATATAATCATGAGCATTTTTATTTAGACCAGTTTTTGGCAGTCCTCAAAAAATTACTTGAAACTTAGTTGTTTCTCTGCAAGAAAATTGTTAGTAAGAGGCAGAAGATTTATTCAATCTGAAGAGAAACCAGCATATAGGATTTTTTTTTTTTTTAACAGATAGTCACATAACCAGTACCTAACAGGTACTCTTAGGATTGAGAACACACAAGGATCTATACTGTACATAATCAACATCAATAGGACCATACACACACACACACACACACACACACACACACACACAATAGGTTTGACTTGATGGACATATGTCTTTATTCAACCTCAAATAATATGTAACTATACAAACTCAGATCCCCATAACATTTGCATTTGTAAAAAGGTATGTAGCAGGAAGGACAGAGTACACCCAGAAATCCACAGCACAAGCTGCTCTCTGGAGCAAACAATAGTGATCAGATGAGAATATCCAGCATTGCTTATCACTATTTATATATTAGTATTTACTTACTTATCTAAACATTTTAATTTGTGACCACAGAGTCAGAAAATGGAGATGCTACTGCTCTTGTAGGTATTTCCACACCAACTAAGGGCAGATATAAAACGAATCTAAGTGTGTTTTTAGAAATCTGAAAACACAAAGGCTTACAAATGTTTCACGTATATAGACAATGCAGGTAATAAAAGGTCTACATTTTAGGTATAGGTGAAAAGGTTCCATACACAAGGGGTGCTTAATGAACTGGACGTAAAAAAAAAAACAATCCTAGGTTTTGTGCTGCTATTATCCTTCTATATGGTTTTTAATAAAATTATCTATCCAGGATAAGTTCAGCAAAACACAGTTATGAAATAGGCCCCACTGTGTATCATACATCGGTGTCAAAAAGTCTCTATTCCACGAGAATGGAAAAATCCAATTATAAACATCTATCTGGAGTTATATTACCCTGACAAAGAACACTCAAGTAACTCATTAATTAACCTACTGGCTGGCACAGTACTTACAGGTAACCATTTGCCAACATCTCCTGTGTGCAGCCAGCCATCTTCGTCTAAAGCTTCAGCAGTTTTTTCGTCATCCTTCAAGTATCCTTGAAAAACATTTGCTCCCTTGACACAAACCTGAAAGACAAACGTTAAGTTTGTACTACTTCAGTCTGCTTCTCAGAAGATTGTCAGAGTACAAATATTTTGCTTTGCACCCACCTCGCCTTCTCCCTTAGAGGCAAAATAATTCATGTCTTCAACATCCACCAGCTTTACATAATTGCAGGGCATAGGGGCACCCACATGACCTGTTATGGAAGAAGGTACTCAAATCAAAATGCATACAGATTGCATTTAACATTGGATAAAGGACTAAAAACAGAAGGACTGCTTACATAAAAGGTAGAGCTATACATTGTTAGGATAACATCTTAAAATGATAATATCGAGACATTAGAAAGGAGAAATATTAAAGCTTACACTTTCTTTAATGAAAAAAGTAAAACTGAACTAGGAAAACGCCTAACTGCACATATTGAAGCTGATTTAACGGCAAGGAATCTAATTCTGTAAAGCCAGTCATGTGATCCAAAACAGGTAAGGCTTTCCTCTAAGAAAACCTTTACTGAAAAAATAGAGACTACCATTGCTGACCCATCCTTCTGAAAATTCTAATTGCCTGGGTGTTATGATGATACAATATTTTAAATAACTGGAACAAGCACTCCAGCTTTACTTCCTGCATGCTTGTTCCATGTCAGAATCTAGAATCAGTTTTTCTTTAGGTGAAAATGCCGGGTCCACATTAGATGGCTGATTGGACAAAGGAGCAGAATGCGCATCACGAGGTCATGGTAACATGTCTCCATTTCTTGAATTATGCTATTTTGCTTGAGATAACATGACACTACATATGGAGAACTATGGGGAAAAACACTGACCCCCATAGTTCTCCTTTAAGATAAAAGCCGGACATGCCGGTGTGCGCCCGTTCAGCATTGCTCTCATCGGAAGCCCGCCCCTAAGGGGGCGCGGCTTGCAATCATCGCAAGTACGATCTGCCTGTCCAAGATAGGCAGATCGTACGTTTTTTTAATTACCGTACAAACATCGCAAGACAAAAGTCTTGCGATGGTTGTAAGGTGTGTGCCCAGCATTAAGGTGCCCATACACCTTACGACCATCGCAAGACTTTTGTCTTGCGATGGTCGTAAGCTTATTGAAAGCTCGTACGATCTGCCCATCTTGGACGGGCAGATCGTACTTGCAATCATCGAAAGACCGCCCAGCTGAGGGGCGGGCTTCCGATGACCGCAGTGAGGGGGGCAAGCAGGCCTGTTCGACGGAAGACATGCGACCGTACAGTAGAAACGGTCGCACGCCTTCCATACATTGTACGATTCTTGCGGGATTTCCCGCGATTCTCGTACAGTGTATGGGCACCTTAAGGCTTACATTTAATAAGGCAATACACTGCAATCATGTGTGCATTGTTCAGCTAATGAGGGCTCGACATTCTTCACAAGAGTAGAATAGGTGAAAAATAACTGAAATGTTCTCATCTGTGAACTTGCTTTCAAAAGTCTCTCCTAGAATTTAAAATGCTTCAGCTTATATTTTAAATTGTAGTCCCACTATAGAGGGCATGAAAAGTATACATTCCCTACTTTGTTACTTTCTCATAAAGAATGTGAAATGCACTGAATTCATTATAGTAAGTATACAAAATGTAATGAGATTTTGTACTCTTTGGATATGCCGGTGAAGATTCTCATTTATCCAGGTCATGGTATAGCTAGCTGTATTTAAATCACATTTAACTGGGCTTGTTCTGTGTTGAAGACTTTCATAGCTTCTCCAAGCCACTTCTCAGTGCTTTAGTTCTTCCTGTTTTTGGAGATCTGCCTTGACATATTCTATGTTGACTGAAAGGTGTCAGTGCTACCTGTGTGGATACAAATGCTGGGGTATCTTCCTAACACACAGTAGAACATAACAAATGGCTTTCATAATCTACAAAACGGTTTCAATGTTACAGGACAAATCCAGTTGAATGTGGCTTACTACTACTAGCTACTCTTTGTATATTTAACCACACAGGCTTTGCATTTCTGAATAATATCTCCTGGAATATGAATAATCCTTGCATCTTTTTATTTTCTTACCTTAAAAGATCCAAATAAGGTTAAAAGCAAAGATAATTCCTATTCCAGGAGACATTATTAAATATGTACTAGGGATGCACCGAAGACTAGTATTGGTACCGATACAGAGTATTTGGTCGAACTTCCGGTATCAGGAAGCCAGGCAGCGAGTCATTACATGCTGCCTGGCTTCCCGAGTCCTCCTCGTCAGCAGGGAGCATGCTTTCCGGCCAATCAGGAAGCCGGGCGGCGAGTCATTACCCGCCCCCGGGCTTGGCCAGAAAGCCAGTTCCATGCTCCCTCGTCACTTGGTGACAAAAGGAGCATGGAGCCGGCTTCCCGGTCAATTAGGAAGCTGAAAGGTGTGTAATGACTCACTGTCCGGCTTCCTGATTGGCCAGAAAGCTGGCTCCGTGCTTTCTCGTCACCTGGTGATGGAGCATGGAGCCGGCAAATCAGGAAGCCAGGTGGCGAGTTATTACACGCTGCCCAGCTTCCTTAATGGAACTTTCGCTATCAGTATTGGCTAGTACCGGAAAAAATTAATAAAATCGTTACTCGTACTTTATGACAAAAAAAAAAAACCCGGTATCGGCGCATCCCTAATAAAATACAAAGCCTGTGTGGCCGAGTCGATTTCGAAAATACCTTTATATACAAGATAAATGTATTTCTAAATTAAACAAAGTGTTCCCACCTGCTGTCCAGTCTCCGGGAATAGTAAGTGAACAGCCAGCAGTGCATTCAGTCTGTCCGTATCCTTCATAGAACTAGGTTAGGAAAGAACACAAAACATCAACGTATTACAATCGTCAATTGTTTAAAAAGAAAAAACTGAGCCCAAAACATGTAGGATGCCACTGCAGCCGCCTTCTAAAAATACCACGGACCTGGGCTCTTCTGTGTCAGCATCACAGCCATGCAACTAACAGTTTAGGTAAGGCTCACCAATTGCAAACTACATACTCCCTTAAGTACAGGTTTTCTTTATTAGCAATTAGTTACACACACCCTACACTGGATTCACCGGTTTTGGACCCCAAAATATGTACTTTGGTTAAAAAATAATTGGGGTTTTTAAACTTTTGCAGAGCAGGCTACAGGTGTTTTAGAATGACATAAGCAAGTAACTATTATGAATTGGGTGGTACTTTCAAGCAATTAAATCGCTGTGCATGAATTTGTTACATTTACACAGGACTTCATTAATAAGGGTTTCACTTTTATCCAGTGTGATACTACAGACAATATCAGAGTAGGCTCATACACCTTGTTGTTTCAATTACTTTTTAAAAGGGAACAGATTAGTCATTAAATGGGTTTTATCTGGTAACTTAAATCAGCCAAATACAATTTTATGAGAGTGAGAGTGAGAGAACACTACTTCAGTCTTTATTTGGAGATTTATCGTTGAATGTAATATCTCTCAGAAAAAAAAAGCAGGAAATCTATTTAACTAGTAAAAAAAAGGTGCACCCACTCCTCATAAATAATATAATGAATGTAATACTAAACAGCAGGTCCAGCAGAGCAGCTCAAACCATTAGCATTAGCAGATGCTCACAATGACATTCTGCTCATATCCAGGCTAAACTAAAGTGAGAAAGCACAATGACCAGCAGTATTTATTATGCAGACTCGACATATTTAAAAATTGACTTGTACCAACCTGGCAACCCAGAGCTGCCCGCAAGAACGTTAACACAGTAGGAGAAACAGGAGCAGCTCCAGTAATCATAAGTCGTACATTTCCACCAAGACTTTCCTACAAATCAAGACAAGAATTAGTGTTTGTATGCAAGAAAAAAAAACACACAAAGTGCATTGCAGTAGTCGGAGAATGTAATTGACCTCTCATCACTATAATATATTAAACTGCACAAACATAGAACTTTTAACATTAGCATTTCAACAACTTGGAAATAAAAAAAACATGCCCCTCCCATCCGTGTGTTTTTGTGTATACACAACAATGTGTAGTAATCGGATGGGATGGGGTAGAGACTTCCCCCCCCCACATTTTATTAGTGGAAATACAGAACAGCAATTGAAGATGTGTGTAATGAGCCATTTGGCCATAGCAGCCATTCAAGGGTTCTAGCATTTGCCTCAGAAGAACTATGGGCAAACCTTTTTTGGCCATAGTGCTCTTCAGGAGGACATAACCGAATATACTCTGGTGACCCAAAACTCAGTATGCCCGCTATATGCTAAGAGCGCAGAGCCATAGCCGGGACAGATCCAGACAATACTGTCGAGATCCACCTTCCTGGCTGATTGACAGCTGGCTCTGCCTCTCCGCCCCCCTACTCTGTCCATTCCTCCAGTCAGCGCTAGAGAAACAGAGGGGGGAATCCCTGCGGGGAGCAATGACTAACAGTCACCGCTCTCTGTAGGGAAAAGATTTGGAAGTCAGCGATAAGCGGTATGTGTTCACTGACTTCCGCATCAATAGAACCGACCAGTGACAGCTTCAGCGTCACAGGTCAGCTTGATTTATGGGGATGAGTGTTTCACTCTCCCCATAATTCTCCTTTAATGAATGCTAGGCATCCTCTGACTGGACAAGGGGTGGTGCTGCGATATTAATAATAAGTAGGTAAACTTATGGGAGACGTTTTATCTGCAAAATTGGAAAGAACAGCAGTAGCTCACCCCTTCATTCACACTGCATTCTTCACCTGTCAGTGTTCCCCGCCAGCACATATACATGCACAATACCCGATTGCTTCCATGCCCATCCCTCTGCCAGTCTGGATTTGCTGTATAGGGGATTATACAACGCCACCCCCAGGGGTATATCTCCAACCTCGTCTCAAAGTAACACCCTAACAGTCTTCGCCTCCCAAGACCTCTTGCCCTCTAGCTCCCTCATCAACTCCTTTCATGCTTGCTTCCAGGACTTCTGTAGAGTCTCTCCCATCCTGTGGAACTCCCTACCCCAACATGTTCAGCTATCTCCTTCTGTCTGCCTTTAGGCATTCCCTGAATACCCATCTCTTCAGGGAAGCCTATCCCTCCTCAACCTAACCGCTAGACTATTACTTTCTCAAACAACTCATTTTCATACAGCTACCACCTTTTGTATCACTTGCCCTCACAGGCAGGGCCCTCCTGACCATCTTGTCTTGAACTGTATTGTATCTGTAATGTCTTCTTTACATTGTAAAGTGCTGCGCAAACTGTTGGCGCTATATAAATCCTGTATTATAATAATAATGTGTAGATGAGGACTAAACGTATACCTGAACTTTCTGAAATATGAGTTTGTCCCACAGGCTATCCTTTCGGATAATTCCGCTGCGCAGCTCGGCCTCTTTTCTCTTTGAAGCAAATTCTAACAGCCAACGCTTCAATGCAGTGTTTGCCTGTCCAAATATCTGGAGATGAAAACATCAGTTATAATCACATCAGAAACAACAGTTTTACACTCCCTTGTAAGCACAGAAAGGTGGCTTACCCGATCAAACATCCTGTTCAACAAACGAGGCACCACTGGGAAAATAGTGGGCTGCAGAACTTTCAAGTCATCCATTAGCAGTCTGATGTCTCCTTGGAAAAAGCCTATTCGAGCCCCATGACAGAGAACCACACACTAAAACATATCAAGAATTTTAAAATGATGGGTCTTTACATTTATACACATCTGATTTACATCTACTGATATACTAACAGAAAAATGTGGGGTTTCTAAAAGGATCAATTTAAGTTAAAAACAGGTCATCTATAGCTGGCCATACACCTTACAATTATCTGTAGATTTTCTGTGGTCAGATGGAAAAAGTGCAACAGATTGGCCCAGGTGGAGATTACTCCATCCACACAGTTAGAGAACTATGGGGAAAAGACTTAACCCCATAGTTCTCCTTTAAGTGTACATGGAGGAATCTGTTGCACCTTTTCCATCTGACCACAGAAAATCTGCAGATAATTGTAAGGTGTATGGCCAGCTTAACAGTCATCAATTTTGAATATTCCCATTATTTAGATGCTTCTGAAAAAACCTTTAAATAAAAAAATACAGAGTGCTTCCATGAGTCACTGTTTACAGAGCATGCTGTGGTTTAAAAAAAAAAAAAGAAGCCCAGCACTACTTTTAAGTTGACTTTTCCAGATTTTGTCTGTGTCTACTAAGTGAGGGAGGGAGTTATGTCCATTTGGTTAAATGTGTAATGTGATATCATGCTAAACTGTTCTATTCACAATACAGGCTATTAGGAGCACAGCAGTAAGCCAGCTTGGTGAAGAACTGCTGCTATTTGCCACCTGCTAATACATATTTTTAAAGGACATCATGTTCACCTTTTAAAGCTTATGTGTAGATGCCGTGGAAAGATCAACAAAAAAAGAATGATGTGCCACCCTGGGCACACCCTGGGTGTAATACTGCATCTAAAAAAAATATGCTGTATTGCACCTTGTCCACTTTTTCTACAGGGAATCAACCCCAAACATGAGGAACCAGGATCTTCAGTGATGAAAAAGCCACAGAGGCAAAAACATAAATAAAACCGGTTTGTTCAATTGCAGAATTACAGCGTGGTTGATCCAGTCTAATTATTTAATCCAAACAACAAGAGAATAGTCAGTGTATATGCAGCCTAAGCTACGTGGGAGGAAACCTGACAAGTCTAATCAAAGGTGGAAGAACACATGTGCAAACACCTTTCCTTTGAAACATTATTAATGCTTGCAAATAATTTAAGGCAGGAAGCATTTATAAGGAAGTATTCACAAGATTAAAAAATGTATAGCTAAATATAGCAATATCTTAATAAAATCGTGAGAAAAAAAAAAAAAGGAGGAAGTAGGTCCACTGCCTAAAGACCAATTACAGAGTAAAATTTACTTCACCAGGTAAGAAAAACTAAACACTGGGCAGGATGGGTTACAGCGATGGTAGGGGGATTTTGCACAGACTTGGGCTTTACCTTCTGACAGCATTAGGCTAAAACCAAAAAGGTCAGAAAAAAAAGGAGATTTTACTGCAGCTAAAACATTTCGTTCCAAACACATTTGATTTGCACGCTTGTAATACAGGTTCAGTTTTTATGAATACATGTGATGTCACAGAAGCACTTTTTTTTTTAATGATGCTAAAAGTTGCATAAGTGACCCAGCCCAAACCTGGCCTGTGTTGTAGTTGGAAAGAGACTCACAGCAGTCTGTATAAAGTCAGATAGATTAGTTTATGCTGATGTCTTTTATAAGGTATTGGCCATCACCAAACATAAAATTACTTTTTTCCCCACCAATTATAATATTTTTCTTTTCTTTTATTGTATTGTAAGCACATGACGCTTGAATAGCTTCATCCAGAGAATGACGGCTGCCAGTGGCAAGATTCTGCAGATGGCAGCAGAATGTAAATACAGCAGGTAGTGGGCTGGTGCAATAGCTAGCCAGCCTGCTATTGGCCATTTCAATTTGCATTAGCTAATAGCAGGCTGGCTATTGCACCCGCCCACTGCTTGCTGTGCCCTCCTCCCAGCGTGGAGAAGAGAGCTAGGGGATCCAACCAACTAATCCATAATGAGAATAGTTGGAAACTATTCTCATTATCGATTATTCGATTTGTTGGTTGCAGCCCTAAACCTAATGTGTTGGTGTGCACTGGAAAAACAGAGGTTGCATTTTTGTGCAGCACATTCTCCCATGCTATAAAACATAGCACAATGTGCTGCAGTGCATAACAAATTACATACAGCTCAATAAAAACATAAAAAACCCACACACTTAAAGTAACATTAAACCCTCAGATTTTTTAACATAAAACAATACTGTAGTGTGTGCCTTACTGTAATCCATTGTTGTTTCCCTTCTCTTTGCTGCTCTTCCTTTTAAATCTGTATCTGTTCTCATGCTGGGCAGAACTTCTGCTTTGCAGCAGACTGCCTTGTCTCTGGAATGGATACACGGTGTCTGTGTATTCGTTTCTATAGGCTTGTAACCTGAGCCAGCACTACAGGAAGAGGCCCTGAGCTGCAAAGGGAAGTTCTCACCAAGCATGAGAAGACATGAGGATTTAAAAAGGAAGAGCAGCAAAGAGAAGGGAATCTACCATGGATTACAGTAAGGTACACATTACAGTATGGGTTTATGTTAAAAAATCTGAGGGTTTAATGTCACTTTAAGAAAAAAAGAGCAGGCAGTTTAACAAGTCTTTTTACTGCTTAGTAACACGTAAATTGTTTAATGTCCATAGTCTGGGTACTAGTGAACTTTAGTTTGAATTAAGGTTGCTGTGGGCCGCAAGAAGGACTGATGGCTGTATGAGGCCCAAAAAACACAATTTGAGTATGCCTGGTCTACCCATTCCCTTCTCTATATAAAACTGGATGTAGTTGTAATCCCAACCACACACCCAGATATGCTCTCATCAGAATGGTGTCCTAATTGTCTAATGACACCCAGCGGGACCAAAAAACAGTGTCCTCATTCAACACACATCCCCACATAGAAAGTCATCTATTTGCTACATACCTTCTACAATTACTCTAACTACGGAACATCCATTTAGGTTTTACTTAGCATCTTACCTGGACCATTCTTTCAAACATGTGTGCCAGGGGCAAATATGAAATGTGTATATCACTGGCGTTCAATGTAAGCAAACTCTGGAAAATATGACAAAAATTGCTCAGCATGTGAAAACAGACATGACTTGTGCCTACCTCCACAACTCTTTCAAACATATGTGCCAGGGGCAAAAAAGAGATGACAACATCTTGAGTAGAAGGAAATGCCAAGTCCTGATCAGCGGGAGAAAGACAGTTCAAGACATTGATTTGCTCAATTAAGAAGAATCAGATCACCAAAGGTTAACAATTGTTAGTTGATTTTCATGCAACACGTTTCAAAGCTGAAGAAGATAAAAACAAAATAATATGAAGTCTCTAAAAATCATAATCTCCAGCCCCAAGAACACTGCTACCTTTACGTCCTGCCATCCAGAGATGAAATGTTTATTCTAATTAGGTCTTCTAAGAGCCCATTCACAGCAGAGCACTTTGTGTGGCGGTGCTATTCATTGTGACTGGCTCCTCAACACACCTTCAAAGCATACATGCGCAGCAACACACTGCAGAGCTGCAGCAAGCATGGTGTCCTGTGCATTGTGTTAAGCTGCAAAAAACTGGAGCCAGTCTCAGATTTGTGTGTGCTGAGGTGCATTTCAGCGCAATTATTTTGAACAGGCTCTCTAATGTAGCATGTCAAAATGTGTCAATGTACGACAGCATGTGGACGTGTGTACTGCTGTGAATGGTCCCTAATGTACGCCAACATGTGAACTGCAATGTGTACTGCTGTGAATGGTCCCTAATCAGACTCAATCTGATGCTTCCTTGTCTGAGTTTAACGTGATCACTAACACTATTGCCACACAGTTTGCCCATACCACTAGAATTTCTAGCCATTAAAACCATTTACAGGGCAGACATGCACAGCCAAGTCTGAAAGACTGAGCAGTGACAATGCTAAGGAGGTGTTTCCAAGCACTGGGAAAAAGCCTTTCTCTGAATTTTTGTTTTTACTGAGAAGTGAACACAAACTGCTCTGTCTAGGAAAAATATATGCACTTTAAAAGGAGGGTTGAACTATGAGGTGAGTGATTTCCACTCCTCATAGTTAGAGCCAAATAAGAACAAACAAGCTGTCACAGGTCGGCTCTATCGATCGGGAAGTGAGCAGAAAGATGCACAATCTGCTCACTTTGATAGTCTCCCTGAAGTGAGCGGTGACTGTCAATCACAGCTGCCTGCTGTGACCTTAAAGAGAACTATGGGGAAAAACACCTACCCATAGTTCTCTTTTAATGTCTTTTGTGACAATTTAAAGCAAATAAAACCATTGGATGCATCCATTTTATTATAATCCCATACAAAGCAGAAATTAAATAGATCCTATTGCCTCAATGGTCAACACCAGTCTGGTTTGGTCTGTCCACAATGGTGAAACTGTCATACAGAAAATTAAAGAGCAGCAGAGTTTCCCACTGAGCACCAGAAGCAGATACGACAGACACAGGTGAGGTTGCTTTAAAAAGGACATTAACTGTACCCCATTACAATTTACAGGACCGATTAATGTATTTTTCCCATTAAAAATAATTTGTAAAAAAAAAAAAAGACAGACAACGATGAACACTGACATATGGGGGTGGAGACAGTATTTTGCAGGTACAATGAGAATCTTTGAGCTGGTTTAAAAGAGGTCAACCGAAAGAGGTTTTTATTAAAAGTAAATCACAGATGATTATACAGGATTAAAGAGGGATAAAGACAAATCAAGCATTGTGTATTTTACATACAGGGAAGTCCCCGATGTAACTCATTAGGATTGTGGCAGGTAAACCAACAAAAGCAAGATAAAAGCAAAGACAGACCAAGAGAATAAACAAATGCATTATAAATCTCACAATCACAATGTATGATCATTCAAACCTAACTATATGCAGCTCAAACTCTTTGGCTACATTCACATCACTCATATTAAGCATGTTAGTTTTCCATGAAACCAATGTATATACATAAAAAAGCAGGAAAAATGTGCATTAACACTGATTTTAATGGAATCGCTAAAAATACAATAGATTCACATTCACACAACTGTATACAGTAAAAAATAAAAAAAATAAAAACACTTACCTCTGTTACTTTAAGGAAAGCAGCACTGTTGCTTACGATATTCTTATGAGTAAGCTTTGCACCCTTTGGATTTCCTAATGAGAAGAAAACAAATAATTTTAGACTCTAGGACATTTGTCTCCTCAAAAGGTTTAAAAAAGAACTCTAGAAAATACATTTTTTATTAACCCTTGAAGTGGGGCTACCCCCAAACTGCAAGGGTTAACTGCTTGTTTTTGTCTAGGTAAAAAAAAAAAGAAAAGTTGTACTCACCTGAACCTCGGAGCTGGCTTGTTGTTAGACCAGTGGTTCCAGCCTCTCCCCCCTCCTCTGCAGCAGACTAAGATCCCGGAAATCATCATTCTTTACACCGCGTATAGAGGTAAGGTTGCTGAGGAACATTCCACTGCTGCAGCGGAGAAGCAGAGAGCCTGGAGGGAGTGCTGTGACAGCTGGCCATTTCGGAGCTTCAGGTTAGCATAACTGTTATTTTTGAATATTGCCAAAAATGAGCAGTTAACCCTTGCAGTGCAGGGGCAGCCCCGCTGCTAAGGTTCATAAAACATTTTTTTCCTGGAGTTGTTTAACAGCTGTAGTTTACATTTGATTTTACTAGTCCTCATTTAAGAAATCAGTTATTCCTTTGTTAGGAGCCATGCCTTTCAAAATGCATCACAGTCAACATGTGCTGGGGTTGAAAAGAAATAACCAGGACTTTCTGGATATAGTGGGGCACAATTTTCACTCCTTCTGTACTGGTAATTAGTGACTGGACCAGTGTCGTCACAGGAGGGTGAGAGTCCTCAGCCTCCAACCACCAGCTGCAACTTACACAGGGCTTCCTCTCTTTGTTCCCAGACTCTGGAGCAGAGAAGCAGTCAAGGAAAAGAGAGAATAAGCTGCTGGAAAAAGAGCATAATGAGTAAACTGGTTAGAAAATAATCCCTTTAAAGGAATCGTTCCTTAGAAAACGTGGAGGGTGCCATTTTAGATATTCTATCCTACAAATGTTAGTTGCCTGGCTTTCGTGCTGACCCACTAGCTTCAATGCTTTGAGTCACTGACCCAGAACAAGTATGCAAGCAATGTGTTCTTACTGTTCTCTAATCTGTATACTTATTTCAGGTCAGTGACTTGGAGACTACTGGGGTCAGCAGGCTGCGATAACCAGGCAACTAGCATTTTTAGATGGAGGTCAGCAATGGCAGTCTTCGTGGTTCCTGTAGAAAAGGCTAAGGTTTAAGTGGACCTGTGGCTACAGTACACCTTTAAAACAGCCATGTAGAGCAGGCATCTCCAGGTACCTGAATATCTGGTGAGATGTACTGTAGAGCCCCCCGACAGCCTGGAATATCTAAAACAACTGACTTCTGTGATCACCAACTCTTTCAACCACCTCCTGAGCCTCACTATTGATTAAGAAGGCCACTTATCAAAAGGCTGTGGGGCAAGCTGGCAACCACAGAAAATGGTCACATATCAGAGTGCCAGGATACTGTGAACTCATGGGACCCCGGTACCCACAGGTACTCCTTGTGCTTTGAAATTACACAGAAGCATTCAGTACTTCCCACTCTGTAAACTTCCAGGAGAACACTTCTCTCTATGAATTCTTTTAGCTACTCTGAAAATCCAAGCCAAGTAGAAGAAAAGCCCTACTGTAAATGTTGCAGTAATAATGAGGTGTTGTTAACAGAATTCATTTTAACTTTAATGAGAAACCTCTCTCTACAAAGCCCTTTCTCTTTCTGCTTCTGTAGCCATGTATTCGAGAACCCACAATAACAGGCTGGAGGCAGCTCTGCATGTTCTGCTTGCTTGAGTGCCAGACAGATATTGCTGTGGACATCAACAGAAAACAAAGTGAAACATAAAAACTGGAAGATTTTTTTGAAGTACTTCAGTGAAGCGGCCAGAGGTAGTAAAGGCCTCATACACAAGTGCATCATTTAGGGCCTTTTCACACAATTGCATTGCAATAAGGCACATGCCACTTAGTTTTGGCAATGCACATTACATGTGTTGGTGTGATGTGGCACCACTGAATGACACCTCGTTGGACCTTGCCAATAGACTGTGCTGTGGTGCTCTGCCAGAAATGGTGCATGCATCTATTTTGGTGTGTTAGGCAGCCTATTAAAATGCCTTAAATGCAGGTGCTAACGCGGCACACTGGTGTTAACATGTCCTTAATCTTAGCCTGTAGATGATAGTCTGAAGAACAGCAGATTCAGAAAGCATATAAAAAAGCATTTATTGACATAAAGCCCTTAAATTGGCTAGAAAATGGCAAAGCTAGTAGTAATTCAACTAGCTAGATCATGATGTGGATAATGAGAACCTTCACAGACACCTAAAGGACACTGCCCCTTGAATAGAGTAAGGATTTAAGGATTAAGATAATGCTGTTTAAGGGTTTTTTTGCCACCATCAAAGCTAGTAGTAATTCAACTAGCTAGATCATGATGTGGATAATGAGAACCTTCACAGACACCTAAAAGGACACTGCCCCTTGAATAGAGTAAGGGAGGTTAAGATAATGCTGTTTAAGGGTTTTTTTGCCACCCAAGTCTCCTGGCCGTGTAGACTCAACAGAAAGTGAGAGCTTTTCTTTCTAACGTGAGCAATATTCCCTCTTAAGACAGCCTTCAGCAGAACAAAGTATCCCCATTCGAAGACTAACCCACTATTCCTGTTCTGGCGGCAACTCACAATTTGGGATTTACCCTCACTTTCATTCCTGTGACATTAGTGATCAGGACAAAGAAAGAGAGTGAATCACCCTAAAGGGGACACAAGCAGCAATAAAACATTGACAGGGGTTCTATCCCCTCACCACTATATCCAAACTTAAAAACCCCAAAACACATTTTTGCCTTTAATTATACTTTAAAGCAACCTAGCGTTTGAATGGAAATATGGAACATAGACCTTAAAAGGGACCCTAAATACTACTGTTTGCTAAAAACGTAAATCTACAGTTTCAAGAAACCTCCTTGGAGCTTAATAACTCCGTACCCCCATAACCCTGTAAATTTAAGTAGAGCTTCAGTCTTCATGGCCAATAAGAAATGTGGAAATACATTTTAACACTGTGATGTTTCCTGTAGTGGAGTCTACCTCCCATAAAAAACAAAAAAATGCTAAATTATTTAATCATTAAGAAGTTTGCCGAACTGGTCAAGAAACAGTTATTACCTGTTGTCCCACTTGTAAAGCAAACCACTGCCAAGTCTTCTGGGCTTGGTGGCTGGAAAAGAAGAAATGTTTGTTTACATTCGAACAGGACCAAATTGGATAATGAAAAAACAGACCTGGCAATTTGAAGGCACACCATTCTACTTTTATATACATGACCAAAGTCAACAGTGCACTTATGGTTTATATGTTGGTAGCATTGGAAACTAAATAAAAATCACCAAGAAGATCTGGAGGGAACCACACCAGTTAGTGAATACACGGGGTACCTCCATCCATTCAAGGGAGTAACCCGTATGGCTGCTCACCACCTTGATCATCAGTGGGCTAATAACGCGGAAGCTATAGTAAACTAGGAAAGAGTATTTTTGACCCCCTTACAAATTGATGGGAGTAGGTCTTTGTCTATTGATAGTAAAGCAATTTTCAGTACATCTATTTCATCAGACTTTAGAGATGAACAAGAGTGACCATTCAATCTGTTGTTTCAATCTGAACAAATCTCTGTACAGTGGCCTTTAAACTTACCAAAACTGATGTAATATAAGGACAAACCTAAATAATCCCTTCAATTTGTATTTAATGCCCAGGCCCTTACATTACAGTTTGTGAAATATCTAAAGGAGGTTTCTCAAACAGATTGAATAGTGTATGGTCAGCTTACATCAATTTACAATGGAATAGGATTTCTAAAGTAGAATATATACGTCTATTTTCTTCTTTCAGCCCGCAGGTTGAACAATTTCCTCCATCCACGCTAAGCAGCATGGATGGACCAACCTCTACTGTTTCCCAACAGACATGTGCTTTCGGCAAAACAATGGAATAAGGTTCGCCAATGGTGCAAATCTGCCAAAATTTGGGTGTGTACCCAGCTTTAGTGCATAACTTTGTGGGTACGTCAGCCAAAAAGGTTGGCAACCACTGCTTTACTGCATGTCACATATAATTATAAATAATTGTATTACATTAAAAAAAAACTTAAATCGAAGTTGAAAGCTATGGAGAAAATAATGGTAACAGTGCTCACCTTAGGTTTCTCATGATGATTCCTTCCCTCTTCCTGAATAGAGAGAAGCATTAATAAAATGGTTTTATTACAGGCCATATTAAACATTATAAAGCAGAGCACATGGAATAATAATATAATGCTGACAGCTGGTAAAGTCTGGTGGGCTCATCCATTCTATAGAGCAATGATTAAAAGTCCAGAGGGAATCGCCTATGTGCTAACCGTACATCTATTTTGTTTACTGTATATTCAAGGTTATTTGCTGTCAACTATTTATAAGCTCTGTAGGCAATACATTTAACACTACCACAAACAGGACACAATAAAAAACAGAAAAATAAAAGCTCACAAAAAAAAAACAAAAAAAAAAAAACAACTGTATTCACTGGAGAAGGAATTGGATTACAAGAAGAAGAAGTGAGGGGCAAAGAGCTGCAAATTGGGGGGAATCTATGCTCTTTAAATATACATATTCCTAAAGGGTGCTAAACAGGGAATCACCGTACTCATTCCAGGTCAATAACGAAGCTGAAGCTATGGGACCAGCATAATAACCAGACAACGAACTGATATTGGCAATGGCAGCCTACACCTTTCCTCAGTAAAGGCTTCTTTTACGGCTACTGACCTCCATTTCCTTCAGGCCGATAATCTCCACTCCACATTTCTTGCCTCGCTCCACAAGTTCCTCATCAAACGGATCCATGAGCACAACAGTGCGAAGGATAGGCGTGTCTCCCTTTTCAACATTGGACAGAAGTACCTTAGCCTTGTCAGTGTTGTCACAAAACACCAACGAAATTTCCGCTAGTAAAAAAAAAAAAAAAAAAAAATACAACTTTTAAACTAATTTTCACAGAAGCGAAGTTGTGAGATTATCTTGTGAAGTATTGTATGAGCCACTGGTTTTTACACCATTTGTATATGCCAACAATATTAAAAAGGAAAATATAAATAACGTACAGAAAACCTTGAAGTGGATAGAGAAGGGAATGCTTAAAACTCATCAGGTTATTTTTTTGCTGTCTTTGCACCTTCTGGGAGATTTCCCTTTACATCCTGTCTCAGACATGCAACAGGAAGTGAGAAAATGCCCCTCTTAGTTGTCACCAAATGTGTCTTCATTGTAAAATTTATTCTCACAAACTATAAAATGTTGGATTTCCCCTAATTTTCTCTCCCAGTGATAATGATCATCGGTACAAAGAGAGAATAATGTCACCAACAGGGGCAAAGACAGCAATACAAACTTGAGGGCCTAACACTTTCCACTTTTTCAAAAAGAATGCACATGTACATTACGACAACCTTTCACTTTGGAAACTAAGTGCAGAGCGATACTTCTGTACGTCCCCCTGAGCCTTGGATAAATGTGCAAACGGGATTATCTGCAGCAAGAGTTTGCTGCACATGGCTTCCAGGGGCAAAGACGATCAGCATGCTCCACTGGCAAGGTCCCCAATTCCAAACCACCATGCAAATTATTACACAAATTATAGTATTTATACCAAGCCAGTTGGGAAGTCACTGTCCACCTCCTATCTTATGTGACCTGTGTAGTCTTTCCTTTCTCCCTCTCCTCCTAGTTAAAACGCTCACCACATTTTGTAACTTACAGTCTGGCCAATTGTAAACAGTTGGATGGCAAAATCGGAAGCAGGAATGTTTGATAATTTGAAGCCTTGGATACATATGCAAGTGTTCGGGTGGCTATAGAGCTGCCCGATCACTTGTATGGTGCGGGAAGGGTGCATCCCCCTCCTTCCGCTGACAGTATTTCCGGGCTATTGTCCTACATGCAGGCTTGGGACCGGTCTCTGTGGCTGGATCAAAAGGGAAGATAAGCACACTGCCTTGTTCACACCAAATGCAGAGCAGATCTGCTCAGGTTTCTGCACACGCAGTGCAGTGGGTTGTGCCGCGTTTCGGGCCGTTTTTGGGTAAAAAAAAAAAGAATTTAGTTTAACATGGGCTTTCAGTGCGTTCCAGGCATTTGGCATGCGGTTTTGATGCGTTTGCAGATCCAGAGCAGGTTAAATAGGGCCTGCTGCAGTTTTTTTACCTGCTCTGGACCTGCACGCTGCGATGTGAACGGGAGCTAAAAATACCATTGGAATACATTGGACGCAGTTTTGATCCTGTCTGCAACTGCTCTGCGCTTGGTGTGAACAAGGCCTTATACTAAGGCCTTGTTCACACCAAGCGCGGAGCAGGTGCAGAGCAGTGGCAGAACGGATCAAAACTGCGTCCAATGTATTCCAAATGGTATTTTGGGCTCTAGTTCACATCGCAGCGTGCAGGTCCAGAGCAGATCAAAAAACTGCAGCAAGCCCTATTTTACCTGCTCTGGAACGCATGCAATTGCATCAAAAACGCATGCAAGTGCCTGGAACGCACTGAAAGCCCATGTTAACTACCTCCGGGCCGGCTGTAGTAAAATAACAGCCAGCCAGGAGCTCTCTCGATCTGAGCAGGCATCTTTGGACGTCCGTTCAGACATGCCCCCCCGCGTGCGGGAAATGCCCGATATTTAAAAACAGGCAGCGATGCATGTTACCATACAAGCGATCCGCCGGCTGTAGAGCCGACGAAACGCGTGTATGGGGTGCCGATCGGTGTGTCGTCCCCCCACCTCCGTTGTTCCGCTGATCCCGGGCTTCGCTGTGCCCGGTGCAAGCCCGGAATTAGCATGTCGCCTGTGTCACAGGGGATCAGAGGGAGATCGTTACACGAGCTCCCTCCGGTCCCCTCTCCTCTGCAAGAATGCGGAAGTGTTGTATTTTACATCACTTCCGCATTCTTGTGTCACTCTCCAGCTTCAGAAGCTGGAAAGAAGCTGATGGAGCAGATCTGTGCTAGATCTGTGCATAGGTCCTAGGTGACATTAGGGGTCTTGGAGACCCCTGATGTCTCCATAAAGAGGACCTGTCACATATTTTGCTATCACATAGGGGTTTTTTTATTAGCCCCCGTATGCGATAGCAATTAAAAAACTGGGTAATAATAAATGTTTCCTAACAATGTAAAAAAAAAAAATCGTTTTTTTCCCCCAAAATTTTCTGTAATTTTTCCTAATTATAATAAAAAATAAAAACCCCAGTGGTGTTTAAATACCACCAAAAGAAACTGCAGCGCTGAATACTGAAAAATGGCCTGGCCAGGAAGGGGGTCTAAACACCTGGTCAAGTGGTTTTTTTTTTTAACCAAAAACGGCCCGGAACGCATTAAAAACGCAGCAAAACCCACTGCAATGCGTGTGCAGAAACCTGACCATATCTGCTCTGCATTTGGTGTGAACAAGGCCTAACTGATCTTCCCTCCAATCACTGAATGCAGAAGTGATGTGAATTACATCACTTCTGCTTTCAGTCTGTCTACTGTAGTCAGAGAAGTAGATTTCTGCCTCAGCTTCTTTGGGGTCCATAGGTGACATTAGGGGTATAGTAGACCCCTGATGTCTCAGTAAACTTGTCACTTATTAGCCACCTATGTAATAGCAATAAAGTTGTTAAAAAAGCAAGTTTAAATATTAAAGACACAAACAAAAAAGATAAAACACAAAAAAGAAATTAGAAGTCCCCTGCCCCTACCTATACACAAACTCAAACACGCGTTGGGTGCACCTACATGCAAAAACGACAATTACACATCACCGCGAACATCAGAGTGCGAGCAATAATTCTTGGGCCATCAATCACTGTTAGCAACAAATTTATGAGCAGTAAAAACTTTTTAAAGCTTCCCCATTACCAATTTTGGGTATGTTAGTTTTTTTTGCGATTTCGCAGGAGCATGCAATTTTAGGGCTTGACATGTTTGGTATCCATTTACCTGACGCGACCCCATCTTTTATAATTCACCCAAAAACTGGGTAATAATAAAATGTTTCAAAGCATTTTCTCAAAATTTTCTGTATTTTTTTTTCTTTCTATAGTCCAAAAATAAAAACCCTAGTGGTGATTAACCACCACCAAAAGAAAGCTCTATCTGTGGCAAAAAATGATATAAAATTCATTTTGGTACGGCGTTGCATGACGGAATAAATGTCAATTAAAATACCTCAGCTCTGAATACTGAAAAATGGCCTGGACAGGAAAGGGGTTTAACACACCGGTCTTCAGGTGGTTAAGTACAACAGCAACACCCATCGGGGTGCTTTACTACCTGGGGGAAGTCTTCACCCTGATAACCAAATAAAAAACCTAAAAGTAAAATTACCTTTGTTTATGATGTATGTAATAGCTTCAGCTCCTAGAGTATCATACAAGGGAACAGCCACCATAGAGTATGTATAACAGCTCAGTTCTGTGATAATCCACTGCAGATAGAGATAGAGGAGTTAATCTTCACTCAAAATTAAAATTACCTTTGTTTATGATGTATGTAATAGCTTCAGCTCCTAGAGTATCATACAAGGGAACAGCCACCATAGAGTATGTATAACAGCTCAGTTCTGTGATAATCCACTGCAGATAGAGATAGAAGAGTTAATCTTCACTCAAAAGAAAATTAGAGGCCGGAAATTACTCTTCCTCTGCTGCGAAAGACATTCATTAAGCTCTGTTATGTTTACATTCTTGTCAGTATAAGGTTATATTCCTGCACCCTTCCACTCTGCACATACATCGCTATCTACATTTACAGTTATTCAGTCTTGGCTAAAGAAAAAAGGATATGTAGCAGCAGGAGGAATGGGGAGTGGCGAAAGGGTACAGCATGACTTGAGCAGTCCCAGGCCTCTTGGAAGTCTACAAGAAGGTAGGCTTTTGCAGGACGATAACATGCATACAATATGTTAAATGCACATATAATCATAATCCACTGCAGATAGAGATAGAAGAGTTAATCTTCACTCAAAAGAAAATTAGAGGCCGGAAATTACTCTTCCTCTGCTGCGAAAGACATTCATTAAGCTCTGTTATGTTTACATTCTTGTCAGTATAAGGTTATATTCCTGCACCCTTCCACTCTGCACATACATCGCTATCTACATTTACAGTTATTCAGTCTTGGCTAAAGAAAAAAGGATATGTAGCAGCAGGAGGAATGGGGAGTGGCGAAAGGGTACAGCATGACTTGAGCAGTCCCAGGCCTCTTGGAAGTCTACAAGAAGGTAGGCTTTTGCAGGACGATAACATGCATACAATATGTTAAATGCACATATAATCATATGTGTAGATCGTTTTTTTAAATGAATGGTCTTGCAATGGCTCATGGGATTTGTAGTTCCACAACAGTTGGAATGCCAAGGTTGCCTATTCCTGGGTAGACTTACTTTTTAAATTTCAAGAAAACAATGCAAATATATGTCTAACACATAAACCTATAAAGAATACATCCATTCCTCTCCCTTTCCCAGCCAAGCTCTAGAGGCCCACGTAGTTGTCTTGCCCAAACCAGGTAAAGATCCGACGCATTGCAATAACTATCGACCCATTTCATTAATTAATGTCAATGTTAAAATCTACGCGAAGATCTTGGCTAACAGGCTGACAACCTTCATCCCTAATCTGATCCAATGAACAAGTGGGGTTTGTGCCTACACGGGTGCTAAAGATAGTATTAAGCGAACAATCACTCCGATACATTACGATCGGTCGCGAGGCATTCCCTTTTGTTTGTTTTCAGTGGACGCCGAAAAGGCATTCGACCATGTCAGTTGGTCCTTCTTACGGCCCTCTTTATGGATTTTGTGGATAAAATGATGGTGCTTTATTGCCAACACCATGCCAGGGTACGGGTGAACGGGGTGCGTTCGGCCCCGTTCCAAATGCACAATGGCACTCGGCAGGGTTGCTCCCTGTCCCCAGTACTTTACATCCTCTTGCCTCATGGGATGAACCTACACCACACTTGGTTTGGCAGAATCGCACTGTTTAAGATGCATCTGTTACCTCGCTGCCTATATCTTTTCCAAACCCTCCATATAGGCCTCCCTGTCCGCTTCTTTAAACGCATCCGCAAGGCTGTTCTAAGTTACATCTGGAGTTATAAGAAACCCAGACTTCGATACACTATATTGATAAAGAAGGAACATGGGGGTGCCGCTCTCCCGGACTTAGAATCCTATTACAGGGCCGCTCATTTATCCCATCTAGCAGCCTGGTTTGACTATTTGACCCCGCGCTGTGGGTCACCCTTCAACACGGCCTCTCCCCGGTACCGTTATTCACACTTCCATGGTTACCGACCGCGAGGTTGGGAACTTCCCTTTTTTCCACCCATGGTGTTATGTGTGTGGTACGCCGCGATGTCCAGATATAATTCATCCACATATCAGGGCCCCATGACCCCGATCCTTGCTAATACGGGTTTCCCGGCAGGGTGTGGAGTCCCCACTTTTTTGTGTTGGAAGGTCTCTGAACCCTGCTACATATTCCAGAGTCTGTCAGGAACCGCCCTACAGCCACTAACATCACTGTCTGGCCCCATTCTGCTTCCGCGAGCCTCCTGGCTGGCCTACTTTCAACTTCGGCACTTTGTGGACGCATTCTGTTTCGGGCACTCTCTACAGGCCTCTCACTTTTTTTGAGGACCTGTGCGTCACTGCTCTACAAATCCAGCAGCAAGTTTCGCTACTCTATCACAAGTTGATTATCACGACCAGCGGGGAGACTCCCTGTATTTCCGCCTGGGAACAAGAATTAGGGATCATCCTCTCATAGGATGACCGTCGCAAATGCCTATGCTTTACACATAAACTTTTTATGTCTACTTAAGCTCAGGAACGGAACTTCAAACTGTTGACCAGATGGTATTGGTCCCCAGTTAGGATGCACCAGATCTCCACATACTCTGACAACTGCTGGAGCCGCCAGGCTGGACCTGCACACGTTTGGTGGAGCTGCCCTCTGCTTCTGCCCTTTTGGCGAACTCTCACATGTCTACTCCAGAGTTACCTCCATTGACACGCACTTCACGCCGGAAATGGCTCTATTATCGTTTTTTCCGGGCTCTCTTTCTAAGGTGAAGAAATCTCTGCTCAGATTCTTTATCATTGCTGCCAGAGCTTTAATCCCACGACATTGGAACTCCCCTGTCGTTCCATCAGTTGCGGAATGGACAGCGGAGATGTGTTGCCTGATGAGATCTGAGGAGCTCATTGCAGAAAGGCCAGGTGTTTGCCATGGATTTTGTTCTTTAACCCCTTCATGACTGAGCTAGTTTTCAGGTTCTGTTCATAAATGACTGACACATTTTTTACATTTTTGCTGTGTGGTTCTTCCACGTCAGTAATATACTTTCTTACTAAATGTACCCACACATATTATATATTGTTTTTTAGAGGACAGATAGGGCTATATAATTATATCACATATGTGTACCTAACCCCTCACTTAGTTTGAATAAAATAAAAAAATGAGAAAAAAAACTAGGAGGAAAACACTTTTTTCACAAGTTTTGATTATTATTATTTTTTTTTAGAAT